>NC_056702.1:1999732-2212232 GCF_018831695.1 Puntigrus tetrazona
TATTCCCAGTCTGTAGAAGATCGGCAGGAAAATCTCAGAGCTCACAGCCACCATCAGAACATAAGCAAAGCAGATGAGGATGAAGACGGCACCGTACTGATACACCTCCACCGGGGTCCCCAGGACAGTGATGGCTGACATGAAGCTGGCTGTCAGGGACAGAGCCACCGGCACCGCCGTCATGCTCCGTCCACCCACCAGAAAGTCTGAGGAGCTGCTCTGACCACGTCCGATGAAGGCATAGTAAACCCCGATCCCTGCTGAGATCACCAGCATGAAGGTGAAGACCACATAGTCCCACGCACTAAAGGACGACGCACTTGACATCTCGGTGCACGTCTGAACTACTTTAACAGGCTCTTTTGATTTTACAATGCAGGCTTTGAGGCTCTGCTTGCACAATATTATCAGTGACCATGAGGAATTTACTCACTGGAAGCTGATTGTTAGGTCAGAGTTTCAGTCATGACAGAGAAAGTCTCTGCCAAAGTTAGTGACTGTGATTGTTCCTGGAGCTGCATGCTTGTCATCATCCCGCCCCCTATCACATTCATCCTCCTTATTTATACTGCACTGCTTCCCCCACAGTTATCAGATAATGTGTTTATTCTTGTATGTGAGATACATATAGATAATTCACTCCCCTAATGTTATTAACCTCCCAATATTACTAACCTTTTGTGTGTCTATTCATATTTTGTTTATCTGTTTATATTTATATTATTTATCTGGGTTAAATTAATACAGTACAGTTTTAGCTGTATTAGAAAAAAAGTGGGATATTTGGAGATAATATTTAGTATAAAATAGATTAATAATAATAAGTTAGTAGATGTTAAGAAAATAACATACTATGAAATGTAAATACATATTGCGTACATTCATAGTTTTGTATTTCAGTTTTCCAGCTACCTCTTAGATTTATATAAATGTGTTAAATTATATTTTCCTATTTCTATACTCTAATGAACAAGCCATTAAAAAATCTATAAAACACATTAATAGTGTGAATAACAAATTTAATTAAAAATAAAAAAAGAATTAAAAAGAGAATATTTTGTAAATTGTAACTGTAAATTGTAACTACTTTTTATTATATATTTTTATATTTCTATATTATTTAATTACATATAATACAATTGATACGCTGAAATATTTAGAAAACCCTTGCAACGGACCAAAAATAAACAAATAACCAAATAAACAAACAAATAAACTAAAAAGACTACTATCTGTGAAGCTAAACTTTTAGTGTCGCTCAAAATAAAATATAATCTTTCCAAACGCGTTTTTCCGAATAAAGACTCTTATATTGAAAACAGTGAAAACTATCCACTTTACCCATAATGCGTCATTCAAGATGGTGGCCTCCTGATACGGCATGTGTATCAACAATTTCACAGCCGTTGATAACGTATCTTACCTTTAAAATCACGGGATATACACAACTTTTGTATTTGGTAGTCTGATAATACATCAAAATGAAGCTCAAAGTCAAGCCCCAGTCTCATAAATCAGAAAACACTTACCGCGTAAGTTAAAAGAACAACGCATGCTGGAAATTGCTACTCATGCTCTTTTGATTCTGACAAACATTAACATGTTTTATTTCATATACATATCGAAACGAATTAAGCTTTGCGTAATCTATAATTGTATTTTTTTTATGTTCGCGTGTATAAACTTGAATAAACTCATATTTTAAATTACTGTTTATATCTCAAATATGTCTTGTGATGCATCATCCTTTGCCTTTATTTTCCAGTTTATCACGTTTTCTGAGAGGCTCGCAAAAGTAAACATTGATGTCATTCATCGCATTGACAGGTCTGGAAGTTATTCAGAGGTATGAGTTTTAAATATATAATATATATTCTATATTTATTTATATTATATATCTGATAGCTTAGCTATTTATTTTAGCAATGCTGTATTATTATAAATGTGTATGTGGTGAACTCTTCTTATTTTCTCAGGAGGTAGAAACTTATTTTTTTGAAGCCCTGTTAAAATGGAAAGACCTGAATTTGACAGAACACTTCAGTAAGTAGCATGTTTTCGCTGTTTAAAATGGCAACATATGCTGTATATTATGAGGATATTTTGCATATTGTGAATGTATTTTTGTGTTTTGTGTTCTATATTGTCCACCCTTGTCAACTGAAATAATATTTTAAAAAATTAAATAACTAAAAATAAATAAACAGTTATATAGATGTTCATATTTATATAAATATACCAAAACAACAACAATTACTTCTGCAATTATAAAACCAAATATATAAAAATTAGAAAAAATCTTTAAAAGATTCATAAAAACTCTTAATAGTTTCTGAGTGCAACTAAAATAATGGGATACTCTGTTGTATGTTAATTTGTTCTACAGAGATTTTTTTTCAAGAGGTGTCAAGCAAGAGTCAGTCATTCAACATGCTGGTGTTTCACCAAAATGCTATCGTGGAGAGTCTGAAGAGTCACCTGTCAGTGAAGAACAGCATGGCTGTCCAGCCTCTTCTAGAGTGAGTTCCTCTTAGTCTTTTTTTGTAATAAACAGGCAGATGATGTTATGTTAACCCTCACTTTTAATTTCAGTCTTGTAGTTCAGCTGGCTCGTGATCTCCAGATGGACTTTTACCCTCACTTCTGCAACTTCTTCACCATCATCATGTCTATACTGGAAACACAAGACACTGAGGTCTTGGAATGGGCCTTCACATGTCTGTCATACCTGTACAAATACCTGTGGAGGATCATGGTGAAGGATATGGACAAGATATACAGGTGAGAAGTACCAGATAATAGAAGTAGAATTATATTTTAGGTTAGATTCTTTTCTGTTAGACCTTTGAACCTCAAAATGATATGGAAGCTTATTTCTTCCATAGATTTAATAAAGTCTTTTTCTCTTAGCGAGTTTGGAAGTTTATATTTCAGACAGTTGTTAACTAGTAATTGGGAGATCTTACAATTATGACTCTTTTTCCTGGGTTTATATTTTGCAGTTTCTTCATCTTGCAATTCAGATTTTTTTGTTCCAGAAATTGTTTCAAAATGTTTTAAATACATTTTTTAAACATGTAATTGTGATATCTTTTTTCAATTGTAAGTTTAAATCCCACAATTCAGAACATTGAGATTTATAGCTTATAATTCAGATTTTTTTTCTCACAATTCTAAGTTTAAGTTTGTCTTCTAATTCTTCATCTCTTATTTCTAAGTTCATCTCATAATTATGCCTTTTCTCCTAATAATCAGAATAGTCAGATAAAGTCACAAATTGGAAATAAACTTCCATAAATGCATGTTTACATGCTCAGTCAAACTTAGTAGAATTATAATAATGTAATCACTCTCTTGCTTTTCTAAACCAGTCTTTACAGTAAACTTCTGGCGCACAAAAAGGAACACATCCGCAACTTTGCTGCTGAGAGCTTCTCTTTTTTGATGAGAAAGGTGAGTCTTTAACATCTCAGATTATTTTTATCTTGACTTCTGTGTTGTGTCAACACTTCTCTCTCATGTCTTGCAGGTGTCCGATTATGATGCTCTCTTCACACTTATTTTCTCCAAACTGAAAGAGAGCCCTCAGAAAGCCAGAGGAGCAGGTCAGCTGATCTTTGAGATGTGTCGAGGAGTCTGTAACATGTTCCACTCCTGTGCCACTAAGGTCAGATCACATCACTGAAAACCAAACACATCACACACTTAAGCGTTTCAGTGATTAACATGACTGTTGTTATCAGGCTCTTCCAGTGGCATTGCAGAAACTTGGCCCAGCAGCCGGTCAGGACCTTGATCTACCCTGGGATTTGGTAAAAGAAGCTCTGGACCACATGGCTCAGTCTTCAGCCAACTATGTTGACAAAGAGCACCTGCTGGTCCTGTGGGACTGTTTACAAGTAAGAAAACGTTTTTCCTATCTTAAAATGAACCGTGTAACAGTGACTTACTATCATTCACTAATCATTATTAATGTGTTAAAATATATGCTATAGTAACAGTTATAATGATACTTAATATAATTTAATCTAATCTAAATCTTGACCAGTTACTACATTTTAGTTAAATAAGTACTTGTAATTGGATTTTCAGTCATTTTTTTATAAATAAAATTATTTTTATTGATAAATAGATTTTAATTATATTAAAACATTCTGTATTATTTTTATTTATTCATTCATTTATTCATTTACAGGTCTCTCTGAAAGAAGTTCTTGGAAAGTTAGAGACCAGCAATGATGATAAAGCAAGTGAGCACCTTGAGAGGATTCTGTACATCTACCACACACTTGTAGAGCATCACAAAGGAGAAAAGATCACAAAACCACAGTCTGTTTGTGAGGTGTGTATGTGTGTGCGTTTCAGTAGCACTCAAAGGGTGTTCTTATTGAGTTCTCTTGCATCTCTTATATTTTTCTCCCCTTTTTTTTGTAATGTTTAGACACTTCTTCAGCTAGTTCAGGCACCAGGACTGTCCTACTCCTGCCAAAGGCTGGTTTTACAAGTAGTCTCTGCTCTATTGATGGGGGAGAATCTGTCATTATCTGCCAGCAGCATCCATGAACTGGTGAAAAAGGTTAGTTTATTGCACACCTGTACGTACATTTCTTTTACCATCTGATTTCCTGTTGACCTTGTTTCCTCTCTGGTCCTTCGCTCAGGTCTTCAACAGCAGCATGGACAGAGACCTCATGTTATCATTTGCCAAAGAGATGTTTGACATGAAACAGTTCGAGCAGGTCAGTATGAGCCCTCTTCAGCAGGATTATGGTATTCCGGATCAGCGTCCAACTCTTTAAATGCTCCTGTTTGTTTTTCTAGTTGCTCTTACCCAGTTTGCTGCATTATCTGGAGCATCTCTTCTGCATGGAGGACTCAGTAAACCGACAGTTGGCTCTGGAGCTGCTGATTGGTCTGATTCTGTCCAAAGCTCCGCCCCCCACTGACGGCTTCATGGCTTTTGAGAAGTATCCATTGATCTTCAGTGGACAGACTCTCAGGTAAGAGCTGGGCTTTTGATTGGAAAAACTAATCAATAAAACTAATTACTTCATAGATTAATACTCACAAATTTCAAATTCTATCTTAGGTCAACTGGACCTGAAAGAGAACAGGTAGTCTCTGTTCCCGAGAAGATTCTATCTCTCATAGACATCCCTGCTGATCAGCCACTCTCTGATCTTTCCCATCCCTGGGCTGCCCTGGTGCTGCTCCCACATGTCAGGTAAAGACTTAAATATCCACAATCCTTTGGGTGTTAAAGGGGATGGTTTACCCTGAAATACTGTCCTCATTTACTCACCCTCATGTTGTTCCAAACAGTTGCTGGTAGCCATTCACTTCCATAGTATGACAAAAATACTATGGAATTCAATGTCTACAGGCAGCTGTTTTCAAAATATGTGTTAAACAGATTAAAGAAACTTTTATACAGGTTTAGAACAACTGTAGGCAGATTAAATAATTACATATAATTAATAAAAACGTTCATTTTTGGGTGAACTCTTTAAATAGTGTACTGCATAAATTAAAACTAATCTTCTTTTGCGTCCTCAGCCAATCAGTATTTCATATAATCAAATTTTTATGATACTCTATTATGCAGATGTAGTTGTATTTATAATAACTTTCACATTAAGTAATAACAATAATTTGTATTGTGCTTTATGCGATATTGATTGTTTCAAAGCAGCTTCACAGTAATAAAATAATAACAGTATTAAAGTTCTTCGAATATAAAGTAAATAGAATTTAGAATTCATTTTGTCATTATTAAGCTCAGTTTAATTTTAGTGTAGAGTATATTATTAATGAAACAAACAAAGATAATAGTACCATTTGGTACCAATTGGTTTAGCGTTGATTCATTTTAGTTCAGTGAATGTGCAAAGTTATGGATCTCTATGGATATCTTTTAGTCTTTCTGTATAGTTTGGTACTTATTGGCAATATGCAATGTTTTGCAGACCATTAGAAGCATCAAGTGCTATACCGGCCATCACTGCACTACTGAACAGATTACTGCAAGAGGTGTGCAGTGAAACTCTGGGGAGAGGTCAGTCAAGTGTGTGTGTGTGATTCATAGCTTCAATCACATAGTTACAAGCTTTAATGCTCAGTCTTTGTGAGATGTAGTTTGTTCCTAATATGTCCTTCTGTCCCCTCAGGAGGGCTGTTTGTAGCACGACAGGCACTAAGCACCCTGCTCAGCTTCAAGGAGACAGCAGCGGTACAGTCTCTCCTGCCTGGAGAGTTGGTCAGAAGCATCATAGAGTATGCGCTTCAATAATTACACCTGAACATTCTAGAATGGATTTTGCTTGTTAAATTAGTAACTTAAAAAATACCATTTTGCTTGTGTTCATTATAGGAAGTTCCCAACTGATCTTTCAGCGCTGCTGTTAGGAGATCTGTACTACACCAGACTGGCACTCAACGGCTGCTCGGCTCAGCTGTCTAATGATTCTCTCCTGGAATTGTACCAGATACTACATTCCAATTTTTCTTCCAACATTTCCAAGGTAACTTTTAACCCAGTGAGGGTTGGTGCTGTTAATAGAGTTCCCACGGTCCTGGAAAACCTATAAATATGATTTCAGGCCTGGAAAATGTATAGAAATTGATTAAATATTAAAGGTTTTGGACATTTCTATGTTATGTTATTAATATGTTATTTGTGATATGCTGAAAACAGTCACAAGGGTCCGTTTTCTTAAAATTGTGATCATCATCTAAAGTTTTCAAGTGATGTACGGGTCGTTAGGATTGGAAAATAATTGACAGAGATAGAACTTAAATCTGGGATCTGATGGTGCAACAAAATCAAAATACTGTGAAAATTTACAATAGAAAATGTGCAGCATATCTTAATGTAAGATGATCTTTACTTAATATCCTAATTATTTTTGGCAAAAAATAAAAATCATTCATTTTGACCCAAAAAATTTATTTTTGGCTATTGCTATAAAGATACCTCAGCAAACCTTCTTTGCGTAGAACATATGTGGACCCTGATATTATAAGTTCAATTTCTTCATACCCTCCACAGATTCGTTTGCTGACCCTCAGAATTATGTCAAACTTTGAGGCTGATCTTCCGAAGCCAGCCGAGGTAACATTTATGAGATTTTGCAATGGCTATGAAAAACACATGCACCTATTTATTAACTGATGTCTTGTTTAGGGAGAGGAGAGCTCAAATGTGCAGACGGTGTTCGCCGTGTGTCTGCAGGCAGAGCAGGTCCCTGCTACAGTGCAGGACTACAGGGAGAAGCTGCTACATCTTCGTAAACTCCGTCATGACCTAGTGCAGCCCTGTTTACCCAAGGGACCTTTCCATGAGGTAGCTAATGTCTTTTACTCCATATGAAATATTGAATTATTTTTGAAAAGCGTTGTTAAGGTTGTTTTTACGTTTTACAGGTTCCTCTTCGTTACCTTATTGCAATGTTGTTTGTCAATTTTCGACCCCTCTGGGATGCGGTTATTGACCTGTTGGTGTAAGTATGCTAACTGCCATTGCTTATCTTGTTTTTGATTTTCTGCCTTTAAATCCTCATATACAATATTTTCTGTTTCTCTGTTATTTCTGCCTTGGTTTAATACTCTCTCATTGCTCAGGACCCATGCTAATGAAATGGACAACAAGTCTTTCTGGAAGGTCTATTATGAAAATCTGGAGATGGTTGCTGATCTAGCTGGTGGGTTTTTATTGAGTTGTTGACCTTCCTTCTAGTCTTCACTTTAAAGATGCTAGAATATTTACTTTTAGAGAAAGAGCTTCAGGCAGATGAAGATGATGATGAAGAGGGAGGCAGTGAACAGCATCAAGCTACGAAGCAGCTTCGAGGTCCAGGAACCAGTGTGATTGAAAGCGGGGATGTGGGAGTTTTGTTTCTAGAACAGCTGGACCATGTGCTGAATTCTGTTGAGCGGACAGACTTCACAAACTTCCGCAGCCTGCTTTGGAGAATAATGTCCCAGTTTCCCAACAGAGTGGAGCCACGCAGCAGAGAGCTAACTCCGTTACTGCTACGCTTCATTAGGTGTGAAAGAGCTTTTTGTCATCAGCCTGTTTGTCTTTTTTAGAAAGTCCTCCTCAACAGCCTTTTCTCTGCCTTCAGTAATGAGTTCTACCCAGCTGACCTGCAGGTGGCTCCCACACAGAACCTCATAAAGAACTCCACAACAGAGCAGGAAAATGGCGAAGAGGTAGATGCTGACATGGAAGAAAATGAAGAAGAGGAAGAAGATTCCAAACAAACCAAGAAAAAGATCCCTAGAAAAGCAGCAGCCAAGTGAGAGAGAGTCTTATCTTCTATTAGTTGTCTTTGTGTTCTAGTTACGTACTTGCAGAGTACTGGATTTGCATGCCTAATGTACCAATACAGTTAGCATTCATTTGTTTCTAGTCAACATGTGTACTTATTTTGTTACAGGCAGCTCATTGCACACTTGAAGGTCTTTTCCAAATTCACCAACCCAAAGGCTTTATATATGGAGGCAAAATTGAGTGAACTGTACAACAAAGTATGATTTTCCATCTTTATGTGAAAGATCATTTTTCGCATTAATGTCCGCCTGAGACTATTTTTTTCTGTAACCCACAGCTTCTGTGCCATAAAGACCAACAAATCCAGAAAATAGCACTGGAATGTTTGATGACATACAAAGACCCAAGCGTTCTGCCTTACAAGTAAGTCTTCCAATACACTGTCCCTTCTCGTCTTGCTTTCCACATTTTTTTTCTGTAATTGTTGTTTTTATAAAGTAACTAGGTCATTTTATGAATAGGATGCTTTATGTCCAGAACAGAGACTGGTGGTATCTTCCAACAGATGTCTTTGGTTACCTTATTAACTTCCTCTGCTGAGATACCGGAATGTACCAATTGCCCCATGAAGTCTTTTAGTCTATTATGATATTCATTTCAAATCTCTGGATTACTTTGAGCCACTTATTTAATTTGATGCCGGGGAAAAAATAACTAGAGGCAACCCTCGCTGATCTAATTTTAAGCCTGTTATGCTTTTTTCTTACTTCAAACTTGCTGTAGGAATGCTTTAAACGTGTTTTAAAAATGTAGTAGTTATGTGGGCATATTATTTGTTATGTATATTTGGGAGTTCCCCAGTCCATATTAATTGTCAATGCATCACTGTTTACAGAGAGAATCTGGAGAGACTTCTGGATGACAAGCATTTTAAGGATGAGATTGTCCATTTCATTATCTCAGAGCAAGGAGCTATGGTACTTCCGTCGCACAGACCTCAGCTCATTCCCATCCTTATGAGGTGCGTGTTTAGATGCACATTGCACATTAATGATATCATTGCTCTGTCATCCACTGTTGTATGTTATATGTTATATATTCTTTCAGGATACTGTATGGGCGGATGTGCCCTAGGGTTGGGAATAAGTTCCAGGGTAAGGCGAACACAGCTTCACGGTCCTCCATAGTGCTGCGCTTCCTGGCAGGCTGTCAACCAGAGGAGTTGGGCATGTTTATAGATCTTCTGCTGGAGCCTGTTTGTCATCATGCTGAAGGTACTGACTTGAAGCTTTTTAAAATTATTACATCCTAACATACACTTTAAATACACTTATTTGCAAATTGATTAGATATTGGAGATAATATATTATTTGGTTCTTTTAGAAACCTTATTTAATAAAAAGGTCCATCTTCACAATATTTATAAATGATCTTAATGAGACAAGCTAAACCAACACAATCTTTTTCTTTTTCAAAATAGAACAGATTGATAAAAAAGATGTATCAACTTGCCACATAAAATGCATAATTTGTTTGCAGGAGCGTGTCTGGCTGCAGTAGAACGAGCTGTAGCTGAGACGGACCTGTCTGCTGTTCTCCCTTTGGGACGCCAGCACAGCCTGCTCAACACCATAGAAATGATCATCCATAAAATGGGCCATCTCATCCACATCTACTTGCCCAAAGTTCTGCAGATCCTGCTGTGCATGATGGCCTCAGTGTCATTTATACTGGATCACAGAGAACAGGTCAGCTAAATGCAGAAAACCATCTTCATTAGTAGTTTAATGCAAGTCGAAATTCTGCACTTAATTGTTTAAATAATGAAATGTTCCTTAAGGTTCTTTTTTATTTTTGCTCACTTCTTGATGATCCTCTAGCTCAAACCTGGTTGCATCAACCCTCTAAAGAACTTACGCCGTCTGGGGATTCTGCGCATACAAGACTTCTTTGATGACTTTGAATCTTACAACTTCACTGCAGATGAGCTGGATGCAGTGTTTCAAGCCGTGGTGTGGCCTAAGGTGTGTGCTTAAGACAGAAATCTAACTGGAGAACTTCAGTAAACTTTGTATTCCATCTAAGTTAAAAAACAAAACAAAACTATGGCTCACTGTAATTTAAGGACACGCTTTTTCAGAAGAGGTTTGAAAACTTGTGTGAGATTCCATTTTTATCCACAATTTTTGACAGCAGCTATGAGATTTTGAATATTTAAATGAGGACTGATGTCAGTAACCCATCTGATCCTGTTGTGTTTTGTTCTTTAGGTGTGTCTTTTGTCTACTGAAAGCACATATTCACCAACTACCCTTTTGAAAATCATTCGTGTATGGAGCCAAAATCCTAGGTGAGTCATTAACCACAGTGTTGTGGACACGGAGCAATAGTATCCCAAAAGGAATAATTTCTTGTTTTGTAACCTGAATAATGTGAGTTGTCGTGAAAGTGAAGTCATTCTGCTATTTATACAGTTTATTTTTGTAAAGCTATTTTGAAACAGTCTATATATTAAAAAGCTCTGACATATCTGACTCGACTTTTGACACAATTTATGTTGCCAGTGTGGTCATATTTTATTGTTGATACAAAATATTGTAGCATTCTGATTATAAAATAAATGTTGTCTGTTCTATCTGTCAGATATTTTCCTTTGCTGGCTAAGCAGAGACCGGACCACCCTGAGTGTGACGTCCTGCTCAATGTATTTGCTCTGTTGTCATCCAAAAATGTGTCTGCCATCACAACGACAGTGGTGGTGGATATAGCCGAATGCTTGCTAACCACTCCAGACTATGAACCCAAGGAGAACGAATCAGAGCTGATTGTGAACGACTGTATGGTGCCCAAACCCGATCAGAGCCAAGATGTGTCAGGTAGCTGTCAGGGGTTTTGATGATTATTAGGACCCACTGTTATTTGTACATTTGACGTCTTTGTTTCTCTTCTCTGGGTAGATTCTTTGACTATCGGCTGTCGCCTGCTGCTTCCCCACATCCCAGCACTCCTTAAGTACCTCAGCGGAGTCGTATGTGACTCTGAACGCCTAAAAAAGAAAAAATTCAGAGCTCAAGTCAGCAAAGAGCTCAACATCCTCTCAAAGTATGTCCATATAAATCTATTTATACACAGCGACACCTTAAAGGGCTATACACCCCCATACCTATAATCCATTCTTTTTTCATGACAATTGTGAATTCAACATCATAATAATAATGACACAGGAACTTGTTGAAATCACTTATCATAGCTCAATCATATAATATAATAAGTTATTATAGTTTTGATTATTGGTGTGAACGGGTCTTAACTGGTAGTTCAGTAGTTCTCAACTGTTTTTTGAAAAGATCTGCAGCCCAATTTTACCCACCAAGTTGAGAATTAGTGCTGTATCATTTCCTGTGAAGTACAATATACAAACAAATGATTGATTTAATGGTTTTAATTCTGTTCCAGGATCAGTAGATTCGTCACTGAAAAAGAACATAGTTCAACACTGATTGGTTTGCTTCTGCCTTACCTTCACAAACCCAAAACTGCTGAGGTACATTCATCATGCCTGAAAATAATAAATACTACCAGTCAAATGTTTGGTTTTTATTTTTTATTTTAATTAATTTCTTTAATGTATATGTGATATTTTACAATATAATTTTTAATCAAGTAAATGCAGTCTCAGTAAGCAAAATGAAGAATCTGAAGTGTGTGTTAATATATTACTCTATTATATCTGTTGAATCATTTTATTCTGTGGATATTTTTTTTTTTCAGGAAACAGAGCTGGATATCCTGGGTACGGTGAAAAACCTGCTAAGACAGTGTAAAGAGCCTAGTATGTTCCTCAAGCCTCTCAGCAAGCTTTTCTCCGTCATCCAAAACAGACTCTCCCGCAAAGCTCTGTGTGAAGCATTTCAGGTTGGTTTCTGCATGTCTATCCACTTTAACACCTTTTTAAAATACTTCCTGCCTGAACACATCGCTCTTTGCAGACTCTGTCAGACATGGACGGTGAAATGAAGTACATCACAGACGTTGTGATTGAGGTAATGGTCCATTAAAGCAATCGGAAACAGATGTAATATTAATTCTTCCAATCATGTTTGTGTTTGACCGGCTCTTGTTTCTTCCCCAGCTCAATATGTTTGATAGCCGCCATCTGGACGTGATTCACTTTGACGTACGTCTCATGGCATTCCAGAAGGTCACCAAGCACATTAAAGAGATGAGTCTTCTGGATATGAGATACCTGACTGCTATCATTCACAACTGTTTCCATTCTATAGAGGTGACCTTTCTTGTGATGCTACTGTTGCTCTCTAAATTAATTTTTTCTGTTGTCTCTTTGTTTCTTGACCTGCTTTAAAGTTTTGAATGCTTTTGTTTTTGAGACAGATCGGTGACATGTCTCTGGCAGACAGCGGCACCATGTGTTTATCAGCTATAATAACACAGCTTTCTGAAGTTGGATGCCCAGAAGCAGAGTACAAGGAGATTGTGCAATACATGATACTGGATGCAATAAGAAAGGGTTTGAAGAGCAAGACTGAGGTGAAAATCAGTGATATTTTAGCTTACAGTAATCTAATGCTGTGTGATCCTTTCACATGTATTTCACACATTTATTGCCTTTCCTTTTTTTCCACAGAGTATACGAAATGATTACACTACGGTTCTGGCCTGCCTGGTGAAGACCTTCCCAAACCGACCAGAGTTTTGTGATCTGGTGCAACTGACGGACTATAATGATGTCGAGTCTGATTTCTTTGAGCATATGAAGCACATACAGGTAAAAACAGATTCACAGAGATATGCATAAACAAACACATGTTTACAAATACAAATGTTTTTTTATGAAAAATGTTTTTTTGTGCTAATCTATGAGTAGCATTTAAAGGTAATGTCAGGAAACTACCTAAAACTCATCAAAAAGAGATTAAAAGATTTATTTCTAAATTTTAATGGAAAAAATCTTTATATTTTATGTATTGATAAATATAAATAAAATACCTGCAAAAAAGATATTTTGAATTACTAATACAAAAAAAAAAACAGTGCTCTTAATTGACCACAATTTGACAATGCCGCCTCTCAAAACACAGGAAATGGAGAAGTCTGTTTGTTTTCCAGGTTTACAGGAGGGGTCGAGCGCTCAGAAAGTTCGCCAGGCAGCTGACTGAGGGCACAATTGTGATGTCATCACGCTCCATGCAGAATTACATCATGCCCTACGCCATGATCATTCTGGTTGACGAAAAACTGCTGAAGGTTGTTCTTGAGTCAGGCTATATTTTTAACTATTGTAGATATTTTCAGTATGTTTTCAGTGTGTTTTAAACAAATAAATTCTCTGTGTTCCCAGTATGAACCCATGACAACAGCCGCCATAGAAGTTATTGGTGCCGTGTGCAAACGCTTGACCTGGTCCAAGTACTTATTCTACCTCAAACACTTTGTCCATGTTTTACAAACTGGATTAACTGAGCAGAAAATGGCTGTCAGGTACACTTCCTGTGCATTTGTGCTGTTTCTTTTATGTTGTTTCCTTGAGATGACATTGACATTTTCTTGATCATTTCATTGGCATAGCTTGTTGCTGACCGTTCTTGATGCGTTCCACTTTGACCATGAGACCCTCAGTAAAGAAATCGGGGCAGCTAAGAAAAAGAAGAAGAAAGATGGTAAGAGTTGCATAACATTAAACCTTCTATTAACCCACATTAACTTAACATGACCAGTGTGATTTATTATCTTTAGAGCCCAGTGTTTTGGTGGAAGAAGCTGAAGACGAGGCACTGGAAACCATGGAGATAGATGAGAGTGATGCTGAGGATGCCATGGAAACCGATGAACCTGGAGCAGCTGTTTCCACGGCCACAGACGCTGAGGCGCAAGGCCCTGCCAAACCCAAAGAAAAGAAAGACAGTCAGATGAAGAAAGTGCTTCCTGTCGTTAGTAGTGGCCTTCCACACAGCCAACAGGAACTAGAGGCACTCATTTCCAGCATTCATCACACGGTCACTCAGACCGTCCTGCCCAAGCTTCACAAGTGCCTCACAGCAAAGGTCTGAGCTCATACATCATACTTGATAAGTTTAGTTTAAAATAGAGCCAGACTGAAAGCTCTTAGTGGACTGTATTGGTGCCTGAAGTCTAAAGCATGTAACAATAGAAGACTCAACAGTTGATTTCATTAGGGTTTGGTGTTGGCTTATTCTGCAATAAATCAATAGCAAATAAAATAATAAAACGTGAGTAAAACTGGGTATAAAACATTTAAATGGATTAAGCATGTTTATCTTAGCCCATTGGCAGATGTTTTTCTTTCAATCATAAACTCTAGGTACTTGCATGGGGAAAAAAGACAAAAATAAGAAAAAGTGTCACTTTTTACGACATATTGACATATTGTGTTCCCTTTCATTTATTGCTTCATATTTCTAAATTTTCCTTCATAAAAACTTTTGGAAATCATGTTGTAAACCAACAAGTGCTTGCTTATGGAAAGAGATGTTTAGCATTAACTAATAGTACACCAATGTTCATTCCTGCAGGTTAAAAGAGATGACGAGCACAAGACGGTAAAGTCTAAGGAGGTGAAAGATGAAGAAGTTGTCCGAGTGCCTATTGCATTTGCCATGGTTCAGCTCATGAAGTCTCTGCCAAAGGAGGTCATGGAAGCCAACTTGCCGGGGTATATTTGCTTGTTTTTTTAATACCAGTATTTGTTTGAGAAAAATTAATGATCAGTTGTACTGTAAATATTCCATCTGTAGTTGTGAGCGTTTATCAGTGCAAGAATTGGGTAAAATGGTACAACTTTTTCAGTTGATGCTACCTCTGATCATTGATGTTTATATGTACAGTATCTTACTGAAAGTGTGCGTTCACCTGAGGAGCCGTTTCCAGGAGATCCGTGATGTTGCTCGAAACACTTTGGTGAAGATCATAGAGACACTTGGGCATCAGTATCTTCATTATCTGCTCAGTGAGATGCAGGCGGTTTTAGTGAAGGGGTATCAGGTAAATATATATATATATATATATAGTCTTTATAAGCAGGCGAGTGTATCATGCAAGAAAAGAGGATTTCCTAAATGAAAGTATCACTAATAAATATGGTTGAATAGTAAAAATGTAAAATTCTTTTGCAAAACACAATAGTAGTGAAATCTTTGCATATGTGATGTTGGTTTCATACAGTGTGGAAATAAATTTAAATAAATATATACCAATTTGTATACATTGTGCATCAGAAAAGAATAAAGACTTAAATTTAAAGTAAAATTAATATATTCTTCCTCTGATACTTTAAATGTGCTTGAGTATGCATATTTGAATCATTATTTTCTAAAAGGTTTTTGAAAATATTTTTTTAAATAAAATTTTTGACTTTTCTAAATGTATTTATATTTAATCGTAAACATCTTTAGTTTTATTTTATTTTTACATACCATAAAGGCTAGCATGGCATTTAAATAAATATATATATATTTAATTAGGTTCTATTGAGATGACATGATTTTGCAGGATCTATATTGTAATAAATTAAATTATTTCTTACATTTTTTTAAAATGCCAGACATAATTAATATTAATGTAATTTAAATGTAAAGGCTATACTGCAAAACAAAAAGTATATGCTTCACACTTCATGTGCAAAACTTATTAAAATTAATTTGAATTTGGAAATTAATGCTGCACCTAGAAGATTTATGTCTTTGTTTATGTGCATGTCTTTTTGAATAGCTTGAAAGACTTTGGACTTTTTAAAACAAGCATCATGTCTTTTACTCGTGTCTATTTTGTCCCTTCAGGTCCATGTTTTGACTTTCACCGTGTACCATTTGCTCTCTATCTTAAAACCATCCTTGACCGGAGGAGATCTCGACCCATGCATGGACATGCTCATCACGGTAAACAGCACTTACGTTTTCAATAGCGACCAGAAACAATCACACCCTTTCATCCGCTTACTCTCCACACCCTTTGCAGATCTTCAACAACGAGTTATTTGGAGCTGTAGCTGAGGAGAAGGACATCAAAGGAATTGCTTCCAAAGTGATGGAAGCCCGTCACAGCAAGAGCTCCGAATCGTACGAGCTCCTCGGCCAGTTCTGCGGTCAGGAGCGCATCATTCACCTCATCCTGCCACTTAAAGAGGTGAAAAACCAAAGCGCTGCATCAGTAGGAGGCTCACCATTTCTCAACAGACTAATCTGATCTTCTTCTTTCTAGATACTCGAGAACTCAGCCAGCCTGAAGGTGTCGAGACGAGTTCATGCTGTGCTCGGGAGGATTGTGGCGGGACTTTTGCTCAATCAGAGCATGAGCCCTCAGTCTATCTTACTGCTCAGCCACGGACTCATCAGTGAGAGCCTGCCACTTATTACCACCAAAAACAAGTACGTCACACAATAAGGGATGCATTAGAATTGCTGTAAACGGATCTAACTTGAATGTCACATCCCATATTCCCCCAGAGAGAAGCAGCGTCCGCCTCCAGACCCTCGCCTGCCTCTGCCGAGCTGTTTACTGCTGCCAGCCACTCCTAAGAGAGGAGGAGCGAAAGCCGCCATCAGCAGCAGAACAAACATGCACATCCTGGTGGAAACAGGTCTCAGTGTAAGTAAATGATGCATTGGTTTTTGATTGACAGCTGGGAGAATAAATGAGCTTCAATCTCAAGCAGAAATTATTCAGATCTAGTGCTGTCAAATGATCATCTAAAATAAGTTTTTGTTTACATAATATATGTGTGTACTGTTTATTATGTATATATAAGTTCACACACTCACACACACCCCCGTGTGTGTTTTAAGTTTTAAGCTAATCCCAGACTAAAATGCATGTCTGAGCTGTCACTTTTCTGTATGAAGATGCACACCTGTAATGTTCCTAGTCCTGTCTTAAACTAAGCCAAGTTTGTGTAACTGGGACATTGAGTATATATTTGGAAAATATTATATGTATTTTCATATATTTACTTATATTTACGATATGATTTATATTATTTAAAAAATCAATTTAATATACGAACATAACATTTTTATATAAGTAATAAATATACACAGTACAGATACATCAGAGTTTAGGCAATTGTCCCTCAGTCTGAAGTAAATAGTTTGCTAAATGTGAATTTTGACTCTTCATGAGTTTTGGGTCTGACAAATGTAGAAATATCTGTGAAGATATATTTTATGTTCTTTTTATATGAACAAAAATACAATACAAACAGTAATATCTTGCAATATCCTTTTATAGTGTTTAAAAAGATATTTGATCAATTTAATGCATCCTTGCTCGATAAAAGTATTCTTTTCTTTTTAAATTTTTCTTACAGACTTAATTTTTCACAAATGTCTCTTCCACAGTTGCTTCACTGTAGTCTGAAGAGTTCGAAGATTAACTCATCTAATCCATCAGTAAAGGAGATGCTGGATCCTTTCGTATCTCTCCTCCTGGACTGTCTTAACTCCATGCATGTGAAGGTCTGTCCTGCCTGGTTTTAATTTATATGTTTGATTTTACATGATTGCAGCAGTTTCTTCACATACATGTATTGCATGCACATCAGGTGATCAGCGAGGCCTTGCAGGCGTTCATCTGGATCCTGAAGTTTCCTCTGCCGGCGGTGGGGCAGAATTACGACCAGCTGACCAAGCAGCTCTTTGTCCTGCTGAAGGACTATGCTAAAGCCGGAGTCGGCCGTGGAGAAAACTTCCACCTGGTTCAGAACTGCTTTAAGGTGCGAGAGACTCTCAGCACTATCTCGTTCTCTTTTTGAAACGTAAATATGAATAAGCCACGTTCTGTTTTATAGGCCATTTCCGTTTTGGTGAAGAGCGTGACAAAACCTATAACAGAAACACAGCTGCAAGTGCTTCTGGGATATGCTGAGGAGGACATTTATGATAACTCACGGCAAGCCACAGCATTCGGCCTCCTGAGGGTAAGACTGACTTGAACATCTGAGTTTGTCAGATTCAAATGCTTTACAGTAAATGCACATTTTACTAGTTGTGTCCATGGTAATTATTGTTAATTAAAACCAAAATCATCAAAATGTCTTATTTCAAATTAAATAAACATTAGTTGAACTAAATTCCAAAAACTATTTTATAAGCTAATTGCCAGTCTGGAACAAAAGAAACATGCATATTTCTAGAAAAAAAAAATTATGTGAGTCAGACTGATGAGTCATTAGTGAATCAGTGTAAATCAAAAAATCCTCCTTCAGTAATCATGCAAGCATGAGAGAAGTAAATGGGTTTGTTTTGTCTTGCAGGCGATTCTCTCCAGGAAACTGGTGGTGCCGGAGATGGAGGATGTTATGAAAAAAGTGGCCAAGTTTGCCATCAATGGGTCAAACGAACAGGTCCGAATGCGCTGCAGACAGGTCAGTCAGGAAACTGCAGTCTTCATCATCATCCAGGTTTTTGATTGTCAGGACTGTCATCAGACTAATATCCGTCCTCTGCTGTGACTACAGATCTATCTGAAGTACCTGATGGACTATCCACTGGGCAAGAAACTGAGGAAACATTTTGACTTCATAGTGGCTCAGCTTACGTAAGTGTGGAACAGCTGTTTACAGGAGCACATGAAATGTTGTTGCTCATGTCAGGAAAATTTAAATAAAGTTCCTCATTCTCTTTCCAGTTATGAATATGACACTGGGAGACAGTCTGCCCTGGAGTTCATGGCTTTCATTTTCCAGAATTTTCCTCAGGTACTGTAACAAATTTCCACTGCACGGTATGGTACACTTGCTAGATTTAAATCAGCACAGCCAGTGAAGGAAAGAGCGCAACTGTTTAGAACGAGCGCACCTTTTTTTAACAACCAAAAATGTTTCATAGTCTGTTAGGAAGTACAGACGTTCCTCTCGTTGATAGCCGTGGAGTGGATTGAGTGAGAGATTGATGGAGAGACATGGCAGTAGAGTAGACTATAATGGCTTGTGGATAACCCCAATATATATATATATATATATATATATATATATATATATATATATATATATATAATATCACACACATGTAAATATTTCTTAAATAAGTGTAATGTACTTCTAACAAAAAATATATTTTGGCTGTGATTTAATTGAAATTAATTGATTTGATAGCCCTAATTTAAATGTATTTTATTTCAATAAAGTAATTATTTTTTTAATAAATAAAGATTTAACATGTATTGTGCAGAGAAATTTATTTTGAGGGAAAGAAATTTTATCAAAAATCTGCATTCAATATGGAAAAAATCCTTACACCATTTAACTTTTCCTCAATTGTCTTGTTTAATTTAGTCTTGGAAATGCTTAAAAATTCTGCACATTATCCTATACTTAATTGTGTTTTTCATTCACAGGCTCTATTGCATCAGCACTGCGGTTTATTTTTTGTGCCTTTGTCGCTGGCTGTGTTGAACGATGATTCTGCGACCTGTAAGAAAATGGCATCTCTGGCCATCAAGTCTCTGCTGAGTAAGCTGGATCTGCAGCATCAAAATTCCATGTTTGACCTGGTTAACACCTGGCTTACGGGCGAGAAGGTGCGTAGGAAAACTAAAAGCTGAAAAAGTCTGCTGAAATGTGATCGGTCTTAACGGTTTGCTGTTTGTGCTTTTCTAGGCTGCTCTGAGGCGACTGGGAGCTCAGGTTTGTGGGCTGTTTGTGGAAGTTGAAGGGGAAAAGTTCAACCGGAGACTGGACGCCCTGATACCTCTCATAGAGAAAGAGATCAATTTTTCCAACTTTGAGGACGTGAGTGCAGAGTTTCATAGTATGTGACTTATTTTGCATGTTAGAGTCTCTGTGTTAATAATGGCTATGATGTGATTAATCAGATCGAGGAAGAGGAGGATGAGAAGGCTGCAGACAGACTGCTCTTCTGTTACCTCACGCTCGTCATCAAACTCATCAAAGAATGCAGGTTTTTGGAGCTCCACAAACCCACGGACCTGCTCAGCAGCATCTGGAGTATGAACACATACAGATAAATCAAGTCAGTCTTAATAAACCTGCACTTATGAACCTGAGACACTTCATGTTCTCTCTTTCCAGGTCATGTTGATTCTCATCTGCGTTACCCTCATTGCTGGGTCTGGCTGACAGCCTCTCAGATCTTTGGTTTGCTGTTTGCGGCTCATAAACCTGAGGAGCTCTTAGCCTTATGCAGCTCTCAGGAGAACACAAGTAAAACCACACAGCCTGTGGCCACCGCTTTTCTCATAGAAAACCTGTCTCAGAAGGCAAGAATCCCGAGAACCTGCAAATACAACGTTCGTTTCGGGATTAATGAATTCATTAATGAATGTTTTGTTTCTAAACTGTTAGGTGAGAGAGCTGGTCCTGTCCTTCTGTTACCAACTGCAGTCCAAGTTCTTGGATATTTCTGCTGGAGAGCAGGTGGGAATAATAAACATAAAAAAGTGTGTTTGGTGTATAATAATTTAGGTATGTGTAATTATTTTATTTTGTGATAATTATTACAAAATCATGTTAGTTATATTTTAAAGCTTTATTTTGTCTTATTTAGTTTTCTAGGCTTTCCATGTGGCTTTTAATATTTAATAATGTAAATCATATACATGTAAATTATTTAATCATACATTATTCAGTTATATTTTTGTCACCACAAACATTACATGAAAAGAAAAAAAACCTTTTTTTAATTAGTAACATTTAATATAACACAATAATCATGATTTTATTTTTGTTAGTGATGCACAGTATATTTCAGTATACCTTTATAAACTATTGTAATCATTATTTTACTTTTTATTTTCTAGAATTTCTGTTACAAAAATGTCAAAAAAAATTTTTATGTAAACAATTTGTAAAAAACGTGTTCTTTATTGCAATATTTTATTTTTCACTGTACTAGCTAATATTATGTGAGATCTTGTCACTGAAAACATGGGATTTGTTCCTTTTTGTTCTGATCAGGTGGTGAAAAACTTAC
Source organism: Puntigrus tetrazona (assembly GCF_018831695.1). NCBI lineage: Eukaryota > Metazoa > Chordata > Actinopteri > Cypriniformes > Cyprinidae > Puntigrus > Puntigrus tetrazona. The sequence goes on from NC_056702.1 coordinate 2,020,967, forward strand.
TTTACGTGGCCAAAGTGATCTACCTGATCTCACCAGAGTCTGATACCATAAATCCAGCTGAAGAACAGGAGAGTGAAGAGAAAGAAACGACAAATAACATGGAGGACAACGGAGGGGAGGACGAAGATGATGATGATAAAAAGCAGGAGCTTGAGGAGCAACAGAATGAAAACAAGCCTCCGTCTCTTCTCTGGGTGATGAAAAAGCTGTCATTACTGGCCAAAAGAGAAGCAGCAGATACACCGAAAGTGCCTTTGAAGGTGGGCATTAAATTAGTTGTTCTGTTTATGCTTAATTTCTCTGAAGGATATAGATGGATCGCTAGTAGGAACATCCTAATTTGAGCATCTCCTGCTCAGGGTGGGAGTTCAGCAGTGGTTGGCAAAAGTAAACAAGTTTTTTTTGTTACCGTTTTCTTTTTTTAGAGAACTTGTGTTTTTAAGTTTTTGGGAGCCATAGCTGTGGATCTCGGAAAAGATCAACTTGGACCATATCTGACTACTATCATCGCTCCTCTCTACAGAGAGCTGGACAGCACATATGCAGACCAAGGTCAGTTCAAATAAGTATAAAAATATATAGATGTTACTGATGCACAGTTTCTCTGTCTAATTTAATATTTAATTTTTAACCATATGAAGTTGCCTGTATCATATGTAATACGCATACCTCCAAATGATCAAAACTTGAAAAACCTGCTGTGCACAATACACTACAGGCTTTCGGTCATTTGATTGATAGTTTATACTTGTCTATTGTTACCATCTCAGTGTGGCTGCAACTGACATTTGATTCATCCTCACTGACCTTTTTGTCTGGTTTCAGACCCCACACTAAAGAATCTGGCTCAGGAGTTGATTGAGTTGTTGAAGAAGCTGGTCGGTCTGGAGCGGTTCTCTCTGGCTTTCGCTGCAGTGCAGAAAGAAGCCGCTCAGAGACGAGCTTCACGCAGGAAAGCCAAAGCCATGCAGGTAAAGCATGTTTTTAAATTGACACGCTCAAGTTATATGCAGAATTTTTTTTTTAAACCATGCTTTGTTTTTTTTTGTCCCTTGACAGGCTGTTGTAAATCCTGACATTGCTGCCAAAAAGAAGGTAAAGAAGCAGTTCAAGAAAAACGAGTCCAAAAAGCGGAAAATCACATTTGTGCGTACGGGACATAAAGCAAAGAAACATAAAGGCACATCACTGAGAGATTTGGCTATAATCAGCTGATTCATTTGTTTGTTTTTTGCTAAATAATTCCTCACCAAATGTGTACTTGACAGTTTGGAGGGTCTGTATCAGTATATGGATTTTTGCAATTTGTGCAATGTTTTTAAATAAAAAAAAAAAAAGCAAAAACAGTCCAGCCGTTGTTTGATGTTATGCATGATGCAATACGTGTGGACTGCATATTTATTTCACAGCCATAACGCAGGAGTGCGTGCCCCTGTACACGTGCAAATATAAATATGCCATTACAAATCCGAAGCATACAAATGACAGTCAGTTAGTCTTAAATATCTACCCACATAATATCAAACTGAGCTGCAGCGATTATTCCGAATCGGGCTAAATTTAAAAAGCAAACACCTCTGAAATTACAAATGTAGTGGATGCAGATTACCAAAAACACAAGCATCAGTAGAGACAAGAAGCAAAAAGGGGGAGTTCATTCGTGGAGAGTCCATTCAACGCTGCTCAACGTTTCTGTACTAAATGGTAAAAGAGGACGGTCTTCACACAATAGGAAGAACGCAGTCATTGGTCCAAAGGACGCCCAATAAGAAGTCTCTGAAGTTCCTATTTACAAGACATTTCTGCACTTTTGCATTTACTGCCGGCTCTTCAGTGACTCGACCAACCTGTAACGCAGAAGAACAGAGGAGGTATTTGTTAATGCAATGCAAAGAACGTGTATTTAAACCCTCCAAAAGTCAAGCTCTTACCATTCCATTGCTTCATCCAGGCCTGTGCCTTTAGTAGCAGATGTCTTGAAGATCTGCCACTTCCTGTCCTTGAGCGCAGGTAAACCGAGAGCATTAGCCACTTCGGTAGGCGTCATGGCCTGTTCCATGTCCTGCTTGTTTGCAAACACCACCAGAATGGCTTTCTTCAGCTCCTCCTCCTGAAAAACAAGACGGATGACTTTATTCTTTGAAATACAGGTACTTTATTGGTTCCGCGCACAGCCCTTAATTCCACACAAGGTACTTAAAACACAGCAAAACAATAGAAAGTTACGCAATAGAAACCACATCTGACCAACCTCCAACATGGCCACCAGCTCAGATTTGGAGATGCCCATCCGGTCACGATCACTGCTGTCCACCACATAAATCACTGCGTCTGTGTTGGAGTAATAACACCGCCAGTACGGCCTGTGGAGGATGCGGTTTAGATCATTAGCCTTTTTTTCTTTATTAATAGAATAGAAAGCAAAATGAAAACGTCTTGCCTGATGCTCGTCTGTCCACCGAGGTCCCACACTTGAAACTTTAAGTTCTTGTAAGTCACGGTTTCCACGTTAAAACCAATTGCTGTGTTTGAAAAAAAAAAATAGCAAATTAGCTCACACCACATCTCATGTACACAGTTGTGTCATAAATCATCGTAAACACGTACTGGGAATGGTGGTGACCACTTCTCCTACTTGAAGTCTGTACAATATGGTGGTTTTTCCAGCTCCATCCAAACCTAAAATGAGGATTCTCATCTCTCTGGTGCCAAACAGGCCCGAGAAGAGGCTGGAAAAGAACCCCCCTGTAAATGATATAAAATTATTGAGTAGATCAAGACAGAACATTATGAACTTGTGCCATTTTAGATCAGTACGATCTCTCAGCATCGCGCTTATAGGAGTTACACCCAAACATAGTCGAATAAAACACTACAATCATCAAAAAACGAGTCAAAAACTGTTTTAAATTATGATTTTCATATTAACATGATTTGTTAATGCTATGCTAACAAACAAACAAACAAACAAACCAGCGTCACCAGGCTAACCAATGCGTGATGAGCGACCTTCCCTTTGTGAGCACACAGAAAAGCGGTCGTATTGATTACATTTTAAAACGAACCGTCCCTTATTCCAAGCGAAATATACTTTATTTCACGCAGACCTACCCATTCTTGATGAAATACTTTAGTAGCGCTGTCTTCCTGATTGCAGATCCGTGGAAACACTTCCGCTCTCGAGCTGCTGAATGACGTGTCACACATACACGTGAACGAGCCGTTTACTTGTCGATCCACCGCGCGCACATTCGACACTCTTCAAAGCGAATCTGCTGCTCTCTTTAAAACCTCATATCATATGTCTATATTTTTACTTTTATTATTATTATTATTATTATTATTATTATTATTATTATTATTATTATTATTAATATCAGAAATATACACAAACATTCGAAAGATAACATGTGTGGGGTTACAATAAAAATGTAAATATAATTAATGATAATATAAAATGATAAAAAATAAAAATACCATAGAACATATCACGTATACATTTTCTATAAAATGTTACTTATCTTGTAGTACATTTAAAATACTTGTAAAATAATTTTAAATGTATAAATAAATAGACAAATTTAAACGGGTTTTAAAACGTAGAATAATAAAATAATAAATTCAAATTCAATTCAATTCAAATTCAAATTTTTATTTGTCACATACACATACATACATGGTACGACATGCAGTGAAATGTTCTTTAGAACCGTCCAGCATCAAAATAGAAAACTAAATTTAAATGTATATATAAATATAAAATATAAAAAATATGTATAAAAAGAAGAAAAAATAAAATAAATAAAATAAAATAAAAATAAGGTATAGAATATAAATATAAGTATAAGATATAAAGTGTATAAAGATATAAGATATAGATAAAAAGTATGCTGCATTAATAAATCTGAACACATTTTGCATATTTTAAATCCTTTTTATAAATGCATTTGGCCAACGTTTTTCTCTCTCTTTAGAAATTACTTTCTTTATCTTTTTGCCTGTCCTGGTGCTCAATGCTTATAAAATAGTAGCCTACATAAAGGTGTACGTGTAAAAACGATCTCGATCTATCTTGCATTACATAAAATCATTCAATTAGTCAGTTTATTTCACTAATACATATATTGTTAGATCTATGCTTTGTTGTGTTTTTTTGGAGAGGAACTGACCTTACTGCATGAATTACAAAACAAAAAAGATATATATATATATATATATATATATATATATATATATATATATATATATATATATATATATATATATATATATATATATATATATATATATATATATATAATATTTTTTAAGTAATGTATTTTGTTTGGTAGAATTTTTTTATATAACAAATATAGTTTGCAATATATAATTTTTTTATTGTAATTTATTATTTTTATCATCATTGGTTTTATTTCTACATGTAATATAATTTATTATATTTCTCTAATAAATTATTGATAATCCTGTGAGGCAAAAAAATTACATATTTCAACGTTTGCAAACGGGAAAAAATGGCAAAAAGTATGCTTCTTAAGAATGTTTCTGTCTTCTTATTAAAATAAATATTGATTAAACAGTTTATGTATGGACTGAATATCCATATAGACAGACTTTAAAAGTGTTCGAGGTCAGTCGACATCTTTCTCTTGTCCAAGTTACATAACTAGTTAAAATACTTTTATGCTGTTTCCCAGGAACAATGGAATACAGATCTAACATCTTCTGATATGTAATATGTGAAAACAAGCAGTTTATTTAGCGCTTTAGGACGAGTACCCTTTGATGAGATTCATTTATAGTTCATTATGTATAGGCAGTTTTTAGAGCTGTGATTATTATTTGATTTTGATAAATAGTTTTCAGTCCTTGAGGGTGTTAGAAATGTGATAAACACACTGTCAGTTTATGCCAGTGCTTGCACCTTATGTAACGAACAAATTAAAATCTGTCAGAGCGAGACCATGCTGAATAAATGCATTTATTAGCAAACATTTATGGAACTTGCACCCAGACTTTTACATATGAAAAGCAAATGATCATCCACTGACGGCGCTCAGTGTACTCACTGAAGTACATTAGACTGTATTTGCAGCGTTGTAATTCACAAAAACACCACAAGAGGGCGCACTAATTCAGACTTTAATAGAGCCACACAATTAACATAAAAATGTTAAAAAAAACTATAACTCCTGTTAAATACACATTATTATAATAAACTATTTCATAAGATCCCACAGCTCACAAAATCACCACAGGAGGTCGTAACATGTTTAAGTTCACTAGATTTGATATCCATTTAATGTCATTAAAAATGACCACAGAATGGAGCAATACATTTAAGTTCAGTTGACTCGATTTGGAGAAGTGTAATTCACAAAAACACCACAAGAGAGCTAATTCAGACTTTATGTGTAATTCACAAAAACACCACAGGAGGGCGCATCTCAATTATTAAAATTTGATTTGGAGCGTTGTAATTCACAAAAAACACCACAGGAGGGCGCAGTAATTCAGACTTTAGTAGAACCACACAATGAACATAAAAATACTAAAAAACTATAACTCCTGTTAAATACATATTACTGTATAAACTATTTCATAAGCTCCCACAGCTCAAACAGACAGCTAATGAAATTTTATTCATTTACAAAAATCACCACAAGAGGTTGTAACACGTTTAAGTTCACTAGATTTGATATCTATTTAATGTCATTAAAAATGACCACAGAATGGCGCAATACATTTAAGTTCAGTTGACTCGATTTGGAGTGTAATTCACAAAAAAACACAGGAGGGCTAATTCAGACTTTATTTTAAATTTCAAAAGAACCACAGGAGGGCACATCTCATTAATTAGATTTAATTTGGAGCGTTGTAATTCACAAAAACACCACAAGAAAACTAATTCAGACTTCATTTTTGTAATTCACAAAAACACCACAAGAGGGCGTAATTCAGACTTTAATAGAACCACAAAATGAACATAAAAATACTAAAAAACTTTAACTCCTGTTAAATACATATTACTATATAAACTATTTCGTAAGCTCCCACAGCTCAAACAGACAGCTAATTAAATTTGATTAATTTACAAAAATCACCACAAGAGGTCGTAACATGGTTAAGTTCACGAGACTTGATATCCAGTAGTATTATTAAAAATGACCACAGAATGGCGCAATACATTTAAGTTCAGTTGACTCGATTTGGAGAAGTGTCATTCACAAAAACACCACAGGAGGGCAGTAATTCAGACTTTAATAGAACCACACAATGAACATAAAAATACTAAAAACTTTAACTCTGTTAAATACATATTACTAATAAACTATTTCATAAGCTCCACAGCTCAAACAGACATAATGAAATTTTATTAAAAATCAACTATAACACGTTTGTTCACTAGATTTGATATCATTTAATGTCATTAAAAATGACCACAGAACAATACATTTAAGTTGAAGATTTGGAGAAGTGTAATACCCAAAAACACCACAAGAGGGCTAATTCAGACTTTATTTGTAATTCACAAAAACAGACAGGAGGGCTAATTCAGACTTTAATTTAAATTAAAAAGAACCACAGGAGGGCACATCCCATTAATTTAGATTTAAGTTCAGTTGTAATTCACAAAAACACAAGAGTGTTTGTGTTTGTTCAGACTTTATTTGTAATTCACAAAAACACCACAAGAGGGCTAATTCTGACTTTATTTGTAATTCACAAAAACTAATTCAGACTTTAATAGGGCCACACAATTAACATAAAAATTCTATAACTGTTTACACATTTATAATAAACTATTTTAAGATCACAGCTCAAAAATCACCACAGGAGGGCGCATTTAAGTTCACTAGATTTGATATCCATTTAATGTCATTAAAAATGACCACAGAATGGAGCAATACATTTAAGTTCAGTTGACTCGATTTGGAGTGTAATTCACAAAAAAAACACAGGAGGGCTAATTCAGACTTTATTTTAAATTTCAAAAGAACCACAGGAGGGCGCATCCCATTCATTAGATTTGATTTGAGAGCAGACTTTGTAATTCAAAAAAAAGCACAGGAGGGCGCATCACAAGAGGGCTAATTCTGACTTTATTTGTAATTCACAAAAACACCACAGTAGGGCGCACTAATTCAGACTTTAATAGAGCCACACAATTAACATAAAAATACTAAAAAACTATAACTCCTGTTAAATACATATTACTGTATAAACTATTTCATAAGCTCCCACAGCTCACAAAATCCCCACAGGAGGTCGTAACACGTTTAAGTTCACTTAACTTGATATCCAGTAGTATTATTAAAAATGACCACAGAATAGCGCAATACATTTAAGTTCAGTTGACTCGATTTGGAGAAGTGTAATTCACGGAAATCACCACAGGAAGGCACAACGTATTTAAATACGTTTAAATTCAGTAGATGCAATTTGTAGTGGCGTAATTCATAAAAATATCCGCAGGAGGGTGCAACACATTTCAGTTTATTTGATTCCCTTTCGTAAAAATAAAAAGTGATATCATTTAAAAAAATAATAACAGAAGTTAATTATACTCGATTTAAAGAGGTGATGAAGTTTTGATGTTTTAATATCGCGAAAAGTCCATTTGCCTTTAGTCTATTATTATTAGTGTATAGTCTATTATATCTTAGTCCTGATTCATATGTAAATTTGCTAATGCATTTAAATAATAAAAATATATATTAAATTAATAAAAAAAATCTCGCGGATAAGTTGGAAACATCCGGGTCCGTTAAAAAAAAGGCATGCAGTTGTCCATCCGCACCACTAGGCGGCGCAAAGCGAATCCACGATGTTTTTAATGCCATGAAAGTACAGATTCTGCCGGTGACAACTACGTACGTCTCTTAACGGACACCTGCTGCTCCTCCAAACACTTTTTCACTTTCACGACCATTCCCATCTGCTAGAAAGGTAAACGTGCTTTCGCATTTCTAATTGAGGAACTATAGCGTTTGTGCTGCTAGTCGATTGCAAATGGTGTTCGGAGGAGGACTTTTAATTGGATAGCATTTGTGTGGCGCTATATTACGATTTCTGATCTGTATATTTACATTGTATATGTGTTTGTTAAAGCGTACTTATAGTATACAAATGGCTTAAAAGCTAGTAGACACGGTCTGAATATCATAACACTTGATTTCAGTCTAATAATTGCCAATAGACAGTGTTGTATGAATGGCGTATGGATATGAATTTTTAATTTTAGATGAAGTTCTAGTGTTCTTCCGCCGATTTATGTCGTTCCTACTTTACCTTTGATTTGTATACCATGAGTTTCAGATTGTTGCAATGGCAGTATCGCATGAAATAAGGTCTATGCAAACTCAACATGACATAAAATACATCAGTGAATACCTTGTGATTTAAAAAAAAAAAACATTAGATTAGTTTTTTTTTGCTCAAGCATACCTGGTTCTTCTAGTCGTTTGTTGCCAATCAAAGTTTGGTAGAGGTGATGTTTGTAATCCAGTAACTCTTTAGAAAGTGAGTGTGATACAGGTGTTTTAACAAAAAAAGTTCCTTTTAAAGAAATGTTCGTCCTAATACACATAGGTAATGTTTATTTTTTTCTTTATTTTCATGCAGAATAAAGGATGTTTGAAGAAGAGTTCTGGTAAATGTGGAAAAAATCTGGTCATGGACAGGTAATTAAATGCTTACATTTTGTAATAGTTTTAATGTTTTTATATATATATATATATATATATATATATATATATATATATATATATATATATATATATATATATACACACACACACACACACACACACACACATAAATTGCTTTGTCTGATATATGAATAATTTAAATGTAGTCTTAATTTTACATAGGAACTAATTTTAATACATTAATGTTTAAATGTATTTAATATTTTTAAGTAGTTTGATAATTTAAAAATAATTTAATATTACTAAATAGTTTTATAATTAAGATTATTTATACATGGACACGAAATGTGTAAATTAAAATCTGGCAAAAATAATTTTAATAATCTGTTTATAAATATAATTTTATTAATTGTACCTAGACACAAAATGTTTTTTTTTATTGGGTTAAGTTTTTGTTAGAGCAAAAAACATGCACTAACTTTGTAGTTTTGTACTTTAAACTATATAGAAATATTTTATGTGTGAATTCATTTTTTAACATTTTCAGAAATCTTGATATTTATATTTCAAGATATTTATTAATCTTGATAATTTCCCTTACTTTACCTTTAATTGTCCTTTTTTTTTTTTTGGAATGTATGTAAATGGGCTTATTTCTTATAGTAACTGAATACCACTCAAAGTGTGAGCTGGAGTGGCTGAGTGGGCAGAGATCATGCCACAAGACCATAGCCTGGTGTAGCAGATGTGGGTTCAAATCCAACCTCTGCTGCTGATTATATTTAGGCCCTATTTTTTTTGTGGCATTTAGCCCAAAAAAAAAAAAAAAAAAACCTTTTCTCTCTCAGCTCCTCCTTCCTCTTTTAGCCCACCTCCTTTTCTCTCTCAGCTCCTCCTTCCTCTTTTAGCCCACCTCCTTTTCTCTCTCAGCTCCTCCTTCCAGCCCACCTCCTCCTTCTCTCTCAGCTCCTCCTCCAGCCCACCTCCTTTTCTCTCTGTTGGTCCTCCTCCATCTTTCAGTCCGCCTCTGCCAGGTTCCTCAGGTCCTGTTGGTCCTCCTCCATCTTTCAGTCCGCTTCCGCCGGGTTCCTCAGGTCCTGTTGGTCCTCCTCCATCTTTCAGTCCGCCTCTGCCGGGTTCCTCAGGTCCTGTTGGTCCTCCTCCATCTTTCAGTCCGCCTCTGCCGGGTTCCTCAGGTCCTGTTGGTCCTTCTCCGCCGGGTTCCTCAGGTCCTGTTGGTCCTCCTCCATCTTTCAGTCCACCTCTGCCGGGTTCCTCAGGTCCTGTTGGTCCTCCTCCATCTTTCAGTCCGCCTCTGCTGGGTTCCTCAAGTTCTCCACTCCTTCATCTTGCAGCCAGCCTCTCTCCATTCTTTCTTCAACCCACTTCTCAGGCTCTTCTTTCCAAGAAAGCTCAGTAGTCCGTGTTTGTTTTGCATCTCCAACCATCTTTGCCAGTTTGCCTCTGGCTATCTGTTTAATCACCATCATTGCCCAGTTTTTAGTTTCATTCTTTGCTGTGGGATTTGAACCCTCAACTCTGCCGTAACCTTGTCTGCAACCAACGTGTGTTTAGCCATTAGCGCCATCTTGGCTTTCACACCAGCTCTTGACATTTGGGCTGTTTTGTTGGATATAGCATCCACAGTTTACCATAAGCAATAATGGGATTCGAACCCAGGTCTCCATGATTAAAAACAACAGCGCTTTTATGCTCTGAGCTACAGAGCCTGGGGAGTGTTTCTGGATTCAGTTGGAGTTTTATTGATAAACAGCTTAAAATAAGCAACAACAAGGCTCGAACTCTGAACCTTGTGTTTAAAACACAACATTTTATCATCTGCGCCACTGTGTTTGCAGTGTTGCATTGTTTTCTAGCAGAGAGTATATGAACAACTTGATGTAAGCAGCAGTTTGATTTGAACCAAAACTTTATAAATAATTAGCATTCCAGAATCAGTGGTGTTTTTTTAAACAGTTAATTAGTCTGACATTAACTTTCCCATGCTTAATAAAAGTTGAAAAGCAGGTGAAAAATCAGTGGAATTGAACCATGACTTTCATGAACTAAGATGCAAATCATTTACCACAACGCCACAGTGATAATGAAGGCAGGCTGGGAATTCTAAGATGTGAGCACAGGACTTTGTGTTTAAAATGCAGAACTTTGTCTCTTGTGCCTTTGAGTTTGTGGAGAAAAGTGTTTCGGTTTTGCATTTTATTTATTATTTTTTTTTTATTCTTTTTAGGATACAGCATAAATTATAAGAATTGATGTCTGCAAAAGTGAGAGTAGAACCCCAGCCCTCCTGAACGGAAGCGCATTGCCTTAGCACCTGAGCCACTGAAAAGTTAACAAAAACTTGCTTAACCCATGACCTGGCTGTACCAAAACCCAAATAACTAACCACTGTGCCATACACAATATGAATTAAGTGATCTCTGTTTGTCACAAAGATTTACGAAGCGAGACTCTAGTAGCGTCTCATTTCGGAAGGCTCCGCTCCGGTGGTTGCATTGGGCTTTAACACTGCCTCATTCTCATGTTTTTGTAAATTACATTGCTATAAATCTTATTACTGTAAACGTGTTATGCCATGCTGTGGTGATTATTGTGTCTTATATCAGTCTACTCAACTTAAATGAGTCGTGCCCTCCGGTGGAGGTTTTTGGGAATTGTGCCTGTAGTTGTGCCCTCCGGTGGAGATATTTGTGAATTACACTGTCTTATATCAAGTCTATTCAACTTAAATGGTTGTGCCCTCCAATGGTGAACTTTGTGAAATACACCGCTGCAAATCAAGTCTAATGAAGGTAAAGAACTTACACCCTCCTGTGGTGATTTTTGTGATTGACACTGTCTTATATTGAGCCTACTTAACTTAAATGGGTTGTGCCCTCCGGTGGAGATTACTTATGAATGACACTGCCTTATATTGAGTATAATAAACTTAAATGTTTATTTATAAAAATAAACTTATATTAAAGTTTATATTGATCAGTATACATTTCTCAAAGAAAACAGTACATTGAATGCTTTTTGTTTGTTTAACCAGCTTCACCTTCTATACTTAAGATTATATTGGCTTTGCACTTTTTTCCTTCGCACTGCTTATGTACTACATTTTGCATGTGAGGGAATAGTGATTAAAAACAGTTTTTGGAAAATGACGGATATGTATTTGAAAAAGAATCACTGAGACACTTTGTAGGGGATTTGACTCTTTTAATGTTGCAGGGATCAAATTAATGACACAATACTTGTGTGTCTAAGACAAAAATGCAGGAATAAAACAGGACATCGCTAAAATATGTCACTTTATGTCTCTACATGTGCAGTCAAACAGAACAAAGGTTTTATAATGACTATAAATGCAAATGTGAAAGAGACAAAGTCCTCTGGATCTCTGTGGCCCTCGAGTCGCTGCACGTTTACCTCAACCTGCCACCAACTTTGCCCTTGCCACGACCTTTGGCACTGAAAATGAGAAAAATAATAATCAAACATGCAAATAAAAACAAAAAACATTGAGATAGTTATTGATGCTTTTATCAGTCCATTAATCCAGTAAATTAGAGCATGACATTATGCTATTGAAATTATTTTATTTCTAATTTGCAAATGAGCAAATTACACAGAGTATTTATCTGAGCATACCATAATTAATATTCATCAGCCAGTCCATGAATATTAATTAAAACAACAACCATAAACCAAAGATGATTCCTGTCCTTACACATTTTAATACAAGTGAAGTGGAAACTGAATAATAAAAAAAAACGTTATCAGAATATCAGTTCACAAGATTAGAAGAGTCACATTACAAACACATGCAAGAAATAAAAGTGTCACTGCAGTCCATGTTTCAGTCTTGTTTTGGCCTAATGTGTTTCTTACCCTCTTGTTCAGCCTACAGATTCCGTCTCCAGATGCAAAATATTCATTTTTGAACTTACCGTTTTACAGCAGTCTCTCTCATCTATGTCCGATCAATATGTTAAAGGAATAATTCACCCAAAAATGAAAAATGAAAATGTAATGAACTATCAAGATATAGATGAGTTTGTTTCTTCATGAGAACAGATTTGCAGTAACTTAGCGTTATATCATTGGACTGAATGGGTGCCGTCATAATGAGAATCCGAACATCTTCTAAAAATCACAGTAATCCACATGACTCCAGTCCATCAATTACCGTCTTAAGAAGTGAAAAGATGCATGTTTGTAAGAAACAAACTCATCTGCATCTTGGACTTTTGGGTGAACATTTCTAAGTTTATCTGCATATTTGAATGTTTCTGTCAGTTTATGTGGACAAATTCATGTACTGTATGTAATTGTTGGCGATGACAATAAAGTACTGAAGGAGCTACTTGAACTGGTCCTATTAGGATTGAGATTAAAAATCCTAAACGTTTCCCCGTTTGACGCTGGGATTGAGCTGGACCGCATGCTCCAAACTCATTCCGGTCAAGATTGTGCAGTTTCAGCTGGCCTGGGATCTTAAGGAGCAGGGTCCGTTGAGCAGATCAAACCAAAACGGCTTTGTCTTGGTCTGCTCAACAGCAACACTTCCTCTCACCCAGACTTTGTTAAAACCAGGGGAAAGTGACCAGTGTGGCTCAGGGTACTTACCTCTGGTGATCTCTGACTCTAGCCAGTAGCTGAGTGATCTGTAAGGGACACATACGGAAGTCTTGCTAAGCACAAAAGGCGATATAAATATGACCAGCTGATAGGGAAACCTGTGGATTCGCAGACGTCCTCTGCCTGATTACAGCCTCCCTTCGACCGACCGAGAGCCCAGACCCGGCACAAATCTGACCCACAACTGTTACTGACAGCAGGCTACACAGCAAGTGAGGTGGTCGCCCTCACAGCCGGTTACTTACAACTTTTGTTGTTCATTGATTCGGGTCTGGAGAACATTCATCTGGAAGCAAGTCACAGTTTTAGACAGGCAGGCCATGGATGCCTTTTTCACAGCACCCAAGTGGGAACTACGTTGCCGGCTAAGTCTTTTAGATTGAAGATGATTTAAAACTTATTTTAATTTCGTAATGAGAAAATACCGGTGCATTCGAGACCTCCAGGATAGTTCATATTTACGAGTTGTCGTGTGCATCAGCAGCATATTCAGATAGCTTTGGTCAGAGCAAGAGGGCAATGTATCTTTTCTACATAAAATTCAGCAAAATTCTAAATATACAGTGTAAGTATCTAATGTCTTTTTAATGTTTTTTTAGATTTTTATCCAATTTAGGAAGGTGCTGTAATTGGAATTGTTATATATTTTAGCGTAACATGTAATACTGATATTTTGTACATAATAATTATTATTATGATAAAGTAATTATAATCAACATAATTATTATTCAAATCAATCTTTTACTTTTAACAAATTTACCATTAAAGCAGATGCTCCATTCATTGCATCTGATGTTTTCTCAAATGAAACTCTGAAACCAATTACAATCTCATCCCTAAAAACATTTTGATAGTGTGACACAAAATCTAAATCTCTTTTTTAATAGTCTACGTTCTGCAGATCTAAGCTTTAAATATGTCAGTACTAATATTGAAAATCTTGAAATTAGTGTAATAGGGCACAAAAAGAAATTGTTATTTGCCACAAAATTGTATTTTAAAATTGTATATAAAAAATTCACATTGACAGTGATTCAATTCTGTAATTTTGCTATGCTTTTTATGTTAGTACTTACGTCATATTTCTGTCTCTTCAGCTTCTCGCCGAGATCAAACTTCTCAGCCTCCAGCTGCATCATCCATTGCCAGAGCTCATTGGCCTTCTCCCTGCGAGAACCAATCAGAAGCTCGTCAGTGGCCTGCTGATCTGACTGTGATGAGATCACGTTCGGGGCGGAGACTTACTTCAGTTTATCTTCAGACAGGTGATCGATGTTGAGTGGCTTCCTCCTGTCCGCCAGAATCTTCTTCTTCTTCTCTCTCTCCGTCTGTTTCTTCGCCCCCTTGCGGCCCTCGCCCTGCAAGATGAGATCGATGGTGTTTAAATGACTTTAACTCTGGTAGCTTTGTGTTACACAGTGCATGATGATATTTTAATTGTGCACATTTCTAGTTTGCCAGAAATCTCTTAATTTAAACCTTCTGCTGGATTCCTCCGTACTGGTGTGTCATGTTAGTAAGCGCTTTCTTCTTCTTAGCATCTTCATCTTGTTTCTTTCTCTGTTCCTCTTGCTCTCTTCTCTCCTTTTCGTCCTGATGAGGGACGATGGAAAGAGTTTTACTACATTTCTATTCAGTGTTATGGACAACCTGGTCTCATAAAAATGTGTACCTCTCCGCACTTTTTGTGCAGGACCGTTTTTTTGTGCCTTGCTGCAAAGAGAAAAGCCCACTAAGTGGTGCTAAAAAAACACAGGTTCAATATGTGGCACATTTTTGTGACATTGCTTCAGGTATGTATTGCCGTGGTTCAGAATTTAAATATCTCTGGACTGCTGCTAAAAGCTAATGCACTATCATGTTGGAAGTATGACCTATACCAAACCCAAACCTAAACCTACCAGATAGTGTTAACAAATGCAAAACTGATATAAAAATGCCTTTGTTGATGTAGCCGTGCCATTTCCTTTTTCACAGATTTGAACCAGAGCTCCTCGTCCCTCAAGTACATCTCTGTACTTTGTGAGCTACTGAACAAACACATGGATATGAAGCTGGATATGTGTGATGCTAACGTTCAAAAGCATCAGTTTTCAAATATCCCAGGGTATTAATATTTTTTGAAGTCATAATATGATATTCTTTAAGTAAAGGTGTCAGAGTTTTACTGCCCCTAGTGTTCATTTCTTTTGGAAACTGCATTGATATGTACTTGTTGGTACGTATTTCATGTCTACGTTTATGCCATGAGACCAGGTAGGTTATGGAGGTAAACGGCTGCTTCCTATTGGCTGATGGTAGTGTCACTCACAGCCAGACGGGCTTGTCTCTCCCTCTCCTTTTCCGCACGGATTCTCTGCTGCTCGGCTCTCTCAGCGCGCCGCTTGTCCTGCACAGATACAACACTGTCAGTCACGAGGTATTCAGCACTTAAAGCTGTCTAACCCTGTTCTGGATTAGATCGTTCTTCCAGGACTTACGATTCTGTTGACCAGAGCAATAAGCTCCTCTTCATCCTTCTTCCTCTGGATGAAATGAGCCTCGATCAGAGACTGAAGCTCAGATAAATCCTTCTCCTGACGCTTTCTGTGGATGTCCTGTCACACGCACATGAAAGTTATGTTTACACTGACATACCACTTTATAGAATGTATAATCTTGCATGTTAATTTTCAGGCAAACTGGCCCTTTAAGTGTTTTTATTTATACTACATTGGTTTCAAAATAGAAGGTAACAATTAAAATTTCAGACATAATACTTGCAGAATTAAAATTCACACTATATTGTAAAGTGACAAATGTAATGTCGTAGATAGCATACCATTGAAAATATTTATCAATAATAATATGCAGGGTTGCACAATTCAGTGTAGCCCAAGCAAGATGCTAGTATTTCATTCCAAACACTTACAGGAAGTGATGTAATTAAAATCCAAACTTACATCAAAGTCCACCTTCTCTCCTTCGGGAATCTTTGGAGCAGTGATATTAGGCATGAATCTGCAAAATAATTGTTACTCGTGAATAATGATGCTGTGCTGTATTCACATCTAGAGATTAATATAAGAAAGATATCACATACTTTGGCTTTGGTTTTGTCTCATCTGGTGATTAACATACAAATATGCAAAAACATCATCACTATTAATATGATGCACAAAGTATGTTACCAGAAGTCCCAGAGAATCAATCAAATGTGAGTGATTTATGGAGCAGTTACCTGCGACCTCCTCCTCCACTGGAGCTTCTGTCAGATGAAGACAGATGAACAGACTCAATTTCACTTTCAGACTATTTGCATAAACACTTTTTAAGTGTTTCAAGGAAAAACGAACAATATTTGGGAATATGTATTGAATATCCAGAACTAAAGAAAAAAATCAGTTTTTAAAACAATTGCTCGGCTGAATGTGACCCAATGTTCTGACAGCAACAATCAGCACGCATGCGATTGAAATGAACCTGTATATTACAACGTAGCATACAAACCCTTTCTGTCCTCCAGCCTTCACAATGACACATCATGCAGTTGCAGTTGTGGTAAACATTCATTTTAGGTCATCATATTTTGAATTCATTAACAAGAAAATAAGCCATCCATCAATTTTAGCCTTTCTTGTTACTGAACAGATCATATACTAAACAGCCTATCGATCCATATTACAAAATCAGCTGCCAAAAATTAGAACCTAAATATTTTTTTCTTAATCTATAATGGATATAAATGTATATAAACCTGATGAGCTTTACCTTGTGGTTCAGGTTCTGGCTCCTCTGTTCAGATACGAGATAGTTATAAGAGATAAAAAAAAATGGAGATTGACAGACATTTTGTGTATATATATATATATATATACACGTATGTATAAATAGCCATAAGATCAATATGAACTGAAATAATTACCTTCTACTTCCACAGGCTCTATTATAAAAACAGCACATCAGTTAGTTTACAAAAACTGTAACTTGAAACTGTTTCAAAAATATACTATAATATAAAACCTGCCAATCAGTTTTTGGATAAAATAGTTGGAAAGTGAATCTTAGCTGTCTTGGTTCAAGTACTGAAATTGAGGAAATTTATATGAAAACCATTGAAAAATGGTTTAAAGATATTGAACCCATGATAAAATAATATATATATATATTTTAAATCATTAAACATCTAAATAGCTGAATAACAAATCAAATGAGGGAATGATTACCTTCCTCCTCAGGGGCTGGTTCTAATATGAAAATATAACATGAATTACTGAACACCTTGTATTGGTGATTGGTGAAAAAGGCACAGAAAATCATGACAAAATAAAGGTCAGACTGATGCTTTACCTTCCTCTGACGGAGGCGGCACTATTGAAAAGAAAGGATTAATATAGATACTGTTAATGGGTTTAATGCAATGCATTTTTAATGTCGTGCAAGTTTTTATATATACATTTTTTTTCAAATGATTAGAAAAAGGTGAATTTACTCAAAATACTGCAATGAAGTTGCTGTATATGAAAGCTTGGTTCTGCCACAGAATAAAAATGTTAAAATTCCTTGCAATTATGAGTTTATATCATGCAATTCTGTCTTTTTCCCTGTTATTTAAAAAAATAGTAGAATTGTGACTCATAATTTGAGATGATATATTTTCCAATTTTGACTTTTGATTTTTCAGAATTACAAGAAACTAAGTCCAAATTTTGAAAAATAGAAATAAATAAACAGATTCACAATTACCTTTTTAATTTTTTTACTCTGTGGTGGAAATATCCTTTCATACCATGGTAAACAATTAAAAAGTGAGTGAATAATGAAATAATGGGTGCATAAATTACTGAATACAGTTGTTGCTAAGTATATGTTGTGAAAAAATTACCTTCCACTTCAGGAGGGAAAAAATAGAAGAAATGAAAGAAAGAAGGAAGAATTTCATAAACGAGGATAAGTAAATAAATGAATTAACTGTGAAAATAAACCA
Organism: Puntigrus tetrazona; assembly: GCF_018831695.1. Lineage (NCBI taxonomy): Eukaryota > Metazoa > Chordata > Actinopteri > Cypriniformes > Cyprinidae > Puntigrus > Puntigrus tetrazona. The sequence goes on from NC_056702.1 coordinate 2,039,228, forward strand.
AAATATCTGCATGCATGTATTTGAAAGACTTTAGTCTATGAAGGAAAAAGAAACAGATTTTTCTAATAGTTTTAGGTCATATGTGGTACCAAAATCTACTCATATTTTGGAGTTAATCTTAAATATCGTGCATGAAAAGCAACACAACACAAAGCAAAAATGGTTTTACCTTCCTCTTCGGTTTCCTCCACTACAGTGTGAACATAACAACCATTAGTAGCAAATACGTTCAGAAGCATAAGAGGAATATTTGCATGATCAAGATGCTGAATCAAGCCAACAGATCGTCTTTAACCTTTGTCAGAACATTGAGATCCACCCAACAGCTTGTAAATGACATTTTGAAAAAGTTCATATTCAGAATGTAATGCCATTTGTGTGATCACATGGATGATAAATGAATTTAATGTGATTTTCACGTAATACTTGCACACAGATATTAGACAGAATGTGGCACTGACATCTGAGACAAGAGAAAACAGACATGGGCAGGACATACTTGATATTATAATGTCACTCTACACAAACTGATATTAGTAACTCAACTCTGCTGGCATCAAGCTGAGGATGAAAGCTATTCTAAAGTGAAATGATCACAGTCTAAAATAGCACAGCAGCATGCAGAACTTCCTCTGGACCAGCCTCCCTTTCCATGAGGACATATTAGTGATTAGTGCATGAATAAGGCTAATGTTGATGCATCTCACACTGACTTACCTTCCCTATTACATGGTGAAGAGAAAAAAAGAAAAGAAAAAACAGTTGACTTTGAGTTGAGTATTAAAATGGTAATACATTTTTTGTAACCTTACAAGAAAACTGGACAAGTCAATAGTTTAAAAACATTCCAATAAAGTGTTGCCACAACGTTTTTATAACACATTTGTTCTCTAGAAATGGGGAGGCTAAAATGTAATGATATGCACAATTTAGGAATGTATTTTAAAGCACTAATACTTTATGTACCATTTAGAGGTAAATAAGGTACAAAGATGTACCTTTTTAGATTTGTACTTTAGGGCATGTCCAGCTTTCTGAGAGCGTAGATATAAACAACGTAGGTTGTGTATGGAATTTCCTCAAATTCTACATACTACTTTCACTATTTTGGCTGTATACAACGTGCTTGGAGTATTAGCATGGAATTTTGTATTCCACAATATAATGATAACTTTTATTTTTCTACTCCGCCTATTACTATTACATGACCGGACTACTAACTATTAAACTTAATTTTATGCACATTTCATGCAAAATTATTTCTAATCACCAATCACACAGGGAACAATGTCAAACTATAGGCTAATGCTGTTTCAATTATTTTAGCAACACTCAAAAATAAAGGTTCCAAAAATGAGGTTTTGCAGTCATGTCACAAAAGAACCATTTTCCCAAATTACTTTTCAGAAAACGTGAATAATCTAAAGACCATTTTGTTGAATGAAAAGGTTTTATGGAGCTGCTTTTTGAATACAGATATGGTTTAATTTTCCACTGAGCCTGATAACAGAGCTGGCGATACAATGCGTCAGTCGTTACCATAGAAACACAAGTGTTTACATACACTATGAGACATCAGTAGAGTAATTACGGGCTTCTGAGCTCAAGTGGAAATATAATTGGAAACGGTTCTTAAAATTCTTGACTGAGAGTGGAAAAGATTCCATTAAAGAACATTTGTTTTCAAGTTTAAACAGTCTATACTTTGCAGTGTTTAACAAATTAAAAAGTGACATGTTCGTACGTACTGAACTTCCTCCTCCATGACTTCTTCTGTATCAGCCATGACTAGTTGATTCCTGATAAAGTAAATGAGTTTCAATTATTATAAAAGGACCTTACATGCACGTCTAACAAGTTAATTCGATTTCAATTTATTTCAGCGTGTACTAAACAGCAGAACAAGTCCTCTTTAAACTTCTGCCAGTGACCCTGATCCCAGAGAAAAATAACCTCGTGTTCAACATTGTTGGACCATAACAAGGATTCATATTAACAACCTTGTTTAACAAGCTTTGAAAACGCAGCATCGCTGTCCTGAAGACTATCCACCAGGAAATAAATCACACTATAAAACATGTGATTAATGAGTGCGGGAGGCTATTTTTGCTCCTAATAAAGTACGGTTTGGAACAGGTGCTTCACACTTTTCCAGACAATGAACTTGGCTGATCTCATCCAGGCCTGCCGTTCATTCTCTGTGTAAATCAAGAATGCGCGTGTCCTTGGCATCTATTTTTGAAGCACATTGTTTGTGCAGGACATTGTTCCACAGCTTATAATGATGCTAAAGATCCATCTAGATTCATTTAATACAACTCATTAGAACTATAAAGCTGTCTCAAATAGTACACAGAAAAAGAAAAGAAAAACAACCTCAAAATTTCACAAAGACTTACAAAAAAATGCCAGTTCAATATTAAATTAAACACAAAATTCTGAAGGAGAAAAACTGAAATAGTATTTCTTGTAATATATACTGCGGATAATCATAGTTTTATTTACATTGTATAGTCCTAAATCACAATTTAAAAAAGTGAATGACATTCTATTGGACAAGTACTTTTCAAGAAAAACAATGAAAAAAAAGTTTTTATGATGTCTAATAGTCTTGTTTGACAAAAAGTGGAACGTGCTCTGTTAACATTTTTCAAATAAAACAAAGATGATTGAAGTTCACTTTACAAGAAAATACTATTTTAACTTTTCTACTTCAAAATTCCATGTTTAACTTAATGTTACTTTAATGTAACTAAAATTGACCAGTAATAAACACGTTTTATTCATTTGTTTAGTGTATTCATAATGAATAACACCTGTAAGGACAACTGGCCTACAAAAAATAGTTTCAAAGAAAATCCTACACCATTTTTATTCTATACCTTTTAGACTGAAGGTCCAAAGGTCAGCAGGTCATCCAGTTGAAACATGTTTTATCATCTTATATTCACTCAATATTTGCAGCTTAGTAGCTGTTAGTGTCTTCAGCCTATCTTATGTGATGCCACTCAAACTAATGGCTCTTCACAAAGAGATCATCTTGGATAAAGGTTGGTTTGAATCGAGTCCTTGTGATAATGAGAGCAGGCAGCAGCAGCCAGAGGTCTCTGACCAAATCCACCAAGTCTTTGCAGAAGATTAACCGTCTCGCTTCAGTGTTACGTGCGTTTTACATTAATAAGTGAGGGCCGGTCGTGCTCCATTCAAAAGACTGGAAAATCACAGGCTGACGGTGGCAGGAATGTTGCCATTGATAGTCTGTATTAAGATGCATTAAGGCAAAAACCCAAAGCATGCAAAGCACCAGTCCCTCTGGCGAACAAGATGAGGATTGCATTGATGATTGCACAGATTACGCCATGCAAAGGAATGAAGGTGATCCTCAGGACCGTTTCACACATTATGGGAAACTTCCCACAATTGATTTAATCCGGTAGGTATGCAATTGTTGATTTTAGTTATGAAGAAACTGATCCAATAACAAAACCTGAAGCCTCTTACCTGAGATCTCACCAGAATGAGAGATGTGGTCTTATCTAGTGGGTCCAGGGAGCAGACAGTTTCAAACTAACCCAAAGCTCACCTAATACAGACCTGCCAGGTCATGTGACCTCGCTGCTTCGCTCTGATTTGCTGCCAGAGCTGAACCTATTGTTAGAGGGAGCGGAGCATGCCAGTTATGGGATATATGTCTGCTGGAGTACTGAGAAGCACACAATCACAGGTGTTTTTCATTGGTCTCTTTATTGTGGTCACTGAGACAATGATACAAGTTGAAACATTTGCTCTGTATGGAACTATTGGCTACAAAAACGGTCATATTTGTAACAAGGTAATTGCAATTAAAGGTGGTGCGACTTGCATAGTGTTACTCTGAAACAATACATAAGTGTTGAAACAAATAGTAAAAAAAACTTGATTGTCAAAAAATACAAGCAGAATACAGGAACTTTGCACATTTAGAGACATTAGCGATAAGCTACGGCGGCAGAACTGGATATTCTTTGTCTGACAAAAGACGTCAGAAATGATACGCGTTTACATGACGGCTAGCACTACTGTAAGGCGATGACATCCATGTTACCATTTAGTATGAATGATCGCAACAGAAAGTAGAAAATATAACACTTGAACAATAAACATGAATTGATTTTGTTCTTCTAAATGGATGTTTCTGGATTAATCAAAGCCTTGCATTATATGCAAAAATTGCGAAATGTACTCATCAAATATGACATTTAAAGTGCCCCTATTATGGATTTTTTGAAAATGAGCTTTCATGCAGTGTGTAACACAGCTCAAAGCGAATGAAAACATCCTGCAAAATCTGAAAGTGCACTATGTATAAAGTTATTGACTCTGAAAGAGCTGACTTTGATTCATTGAAATGTGTCGCTTTTAAAACGAGTCCCAAGCCGTTTCACGTTGACATCAAAATTTGGATGTCACTTGATCTTTTCACATTGGAAATGCAAATTCATTGTTTGCCACTATGTGCTGCTTTTGGAGCGTTAAAAGCTCACACTGCTTTAATAATAATAGGGGCACTTAAATCAAAAAGTGCATGTTCCCTTTCTTTCGAGTTTAAGTTTTTTAACCAATACCGATTATTCCACTATTAACACTTACAAAAAGATGGTCACAAACAACGGTGTTTCCAAGAGTAAAAAAGCCAATGATAATGTAATGATGCCATCAGTGTGACTATAATGGACTTCTTCTGAATTAAAATTTGCTTTGATATAAAATAATATTGAGAGCAAAAGCAAAGACCATTTTGTATCAAGCAGTAAAATATATAGTTAATTACAAAAACTTACACTATGTGCTAACATATATTATTAAGACAATTTTTATTAAAAAAAAGTGTCGTTACGACAAAAAGTACAAAATACAGCTACACTACGGTGCTCATATTCGGTCTGGAACTGGCGAACAGGCATGAAATGCAAGGTGAAGCTTTGCTTTAGTTATAAATTAACAGGTGAGAAGGGTAACTAACATGTTTAAAATGAGTGATTTGACAGATTCGGAATGCAACTCCTCGTCCTCCTTTTCAAGGAATCTCATAATGTTTGAAGTTGGCTGCTGTTATTTAATTGTTATATATAAACTAAACAAATGACTTGCTTGTTTTCACAGCCTTGATTTCAGTTTAACAGAAGTTACATGCAAAGGCATTGCGTTTATGTTATGATGGTGTAAGACGGTGACCTGTGAATACAGTGATAAAATATATATATTTTTTAATTTTTCTCTCTTTTATACTGTGTCTACTCACATAGATCTTCCTGGCAGTATAAAATGCTTGTATTTTTTTTTGGTATTAATAAAAGATTAAAAAAAGGAATGTTGTGCATTCTCTTGGTCCCTGCCTCTGGCGTCTTTGAAGGGTTAATGGCCCATTCCTGTTAAAAGAAAAAAAGAGAAGTTAAAAATGAATATAAACACTGAAGTAGTGTAATAGTGAGACTGAAGATTGGAGCAATGATGCTGAAAATTCTGATTTGATCACAGGAAAAAATTTAATGTTAACATATCAAAATAAATGCATTTGTTTAATAGTTTAGTTTTAAATGCATTCTTCATGAAGCCAAGAACAATTTGTGGTGTCAAATGATTATTCGCGATTAATCGCATAGAAAATAAAAGTTTTAGTGTACATTTGTTTGTTTACATGTGTTTGTGTACTATGTGTATTTATTATGTTTATATAAACATGCATGTATATATTTTATTTATATGTTAAATATATTTATATATAAAAAATAACTGAATGAATATAAATGCATATTTGCAAATATATGCTGTATGTTTATATATATACACACACACACACACACATACATAATACATATGTAAACAGAAATGTTTATTTTGGATGCAGTTAATCGCTGTGTGCATTTGTGATCTACACCCTTTTATTTTTCATGCTCCAGAGCTAAAAACGGCTCAAAGAATCTTTTAAATGTGCGGCGTCAGACCGTTTTTAAGTGGCTGGAAGGATTCGAGTTTTCATGACATCTCCATACGGCATGCGGCCTCGCTAATCTTCTACCGCCCCATGCAGTAATGTGACAAACATGCAGCTTTAGCCCTGCTGGCACAGACAGACGCCCAGAATCCATGGTCTGATACTGAGACGAGCAGAGTGGAGAGGCCACGTCAGGCCAGGCTACAGCAACGACCTGTCGCCCATTACCCAAAAACCTCTTGGCACGCCCGAAGGCCACCGCATTCTCATCTAGAGGAACAAATGGCCGCTATTCAAAATAGAAAACAATGCCAAAGAGGCATGTTAAAACACTGCAGCCGGTGATCGACGTGCCTGCAGCGATGATTTATCATTGGCAGGGACTCCTGGCAATTGAGTGGATTGTGGGTGTTGTGCAATATGGCGGTAACTGCCCTTCACAGCAGGACTTCATTTTGACCTTAGTGACCCCTCAGGGTCGCAGACAGATTTATAAGCTATAATGCAAACACACATGGACAATGAAACTTACAAAGTGTCCTAACCAAGCAAGCTTTGGGCTTTTTTTTTCTGTCTGAATCCTAAAAGGTCAGTTCGAATCTCTGACCATATATAGTTGGGTATAGTTTTATATCGATAAACGGAAGCTACAACATTAACAGTTTTTCTGTAATTATATTTCAAGGTAATTTAATAAAGAATACGTATATAAATGCACTTTTTTGTATGAAAATTTATTATGCTCATTTTATGATGTTATTGCTCTGCAGGTTTTATAAGAGTAAATGTAAGACTTCTTAAGATGATTCAAGAATTAAATGAATGGAATTCAATATGTCAGTTTGATTTCTAAATGTAAAATTCTTGTGTTAGCAATGCCTAAAATATAGTTAATAATTTTCATCCTTCTTTTCCAATGTGAATGATACAGATTTTGAAATCAAAATGTACTTGACAAGCTAGTTTTTCATAACTACTAGACAGGTGCTTATTCCTGTTTTAAGCATTAACTCAATACTATTTACTTCTCAGAAAACAAGATGTCACATGTTCAATTTGCATCCAAATGTCTAAAATCTTAATTTTAATCAATACATTTTAACTGCCTATATTGCAGCGTGCTTTTAAGTACATTTTATCTTGTCGTCACTTACCATTGGTGACGGATTTGGTCTCTCCTCTGCTTGTGACCTGCGTGAGGTTCAAATCAATAAGAGGAAGAGAAACAGAGAGAGAAAGAATAAGATGAACAAAAATACAATATAATGTGCTAATCAGTGTTGTAGCCCATCCGTCTGCGATTCCACTTACGCCTTCACATTTTATTTGACTTTTATTTTACATACTAATTTTGTGCCTGTGTGCTCCAAAAAGTCATCAGTGAAAGCGCTTGTGGCTGACATGCTGCGTGTACAATGACAGGAACATGCTTAGCATGGTTTCATACGGCATTCACATACAAGTGAAACCCTCATTCCTTCCACTCCTAAGCAAACAGCACTGCTGGTTTTGGTAACATCAGTGCGGTTATGACCACAGATTTCCCTTCATTAGGCTCTTTACGTCACCATTTACCAGTCGTTTAAGCGCTCGGGGCCAAGACTGCAGTCTGTGGCTCACCGCGGCCTTGGCCTGATCTTGACGCCTCGCTGACAGTCCAGCAGTGAATTCTATTGTGCCCGATCCAAAGATAGAGCCGCCCGCTCCGAATGACTACCAGTATTATCTGTTTGATCTGTGGATATAAAAATACGAAGGCCAGGGCTCGTGGGAATGCCTTTACAGGTTCAGATGATGGGATTGACTCGAATTGGATTCTGTTCGTGACCCGTGAGTGTCTGTCTGTGTGTGTGTGTGTACACAACTGCCATGTTTGGACAACTGGATCCCATGCTGGTGTTAAAATAGATCTTCTCACAATAGGCAGTTCTTTGTTAAGGGGTGATGGGTGTTAAACCCTTGTGTGACGGGAAAAAGGCCGAATGGAAGAGAGAGGGAAGGTGAAATTGATCCTTTGCTAAGCTCTACCCTGCTGGTCATTCCAACAAGCTTTTGCACATTTTAATGAGCGTCTAAAGAATTCCGTTGCGTCTGGATAGTTTTAAAATTTAATTTTATGTTAAATTAAAATTATGTATTTTTTTAAATACGTTTCATGTATATTTTTTATACATTTATTTTTACATATTTAAATATTTTTTCAAAAAATATTTGCCAAGTCACTTATAATCGTAATTTCCTTTAAAAAAAATTCTAAATAAATCTTGACTTACATTAGTTCAAATGTATGTCCATGTTAAAGGTATTATCGGGTGCCCACAAGTTTAAATGATTCTTTGGAGTCTTAATGAAAAGTCTATAACACCTCCTTTACCTTGTCAAAATCAGCAGGTTTTTTTTTTTTTATACATGCATTCAAGTACATGTTGCTTTAAAAGCTAATAAGCTCTGCCTTATGACTAGCACACTGTAAAGTTCAGCCACAAAACTTACCAACTAGCACTTTTTATTAGGAAAGGCGATCTGAAATTTTGCGATTGCGATTTATTTAAACCCTTTAACTTGCTTCATCTGTAGATAAAGCTGGATATGAATGATTTGTGTGAACATAGAAGCATTTACATAGATCAGGAATCGGTGCATTTTTAAAAAAATTAAAGTAATGTTAATCCCCTGGGTCTTCAGCGGCTCAGATGCCAGGAATAAATTATGACTGTTATGTTCATTATTACATCCAACAACAAAGCGCCTCAATCGCTTAATCTAAGACATCTTGTCTTTCCCTGCACTGCAGGACTGATGACTGCTCACTCAGGGCGGAGCTAAGGTAAAACGGCCATGTCAATCAACTATTGTGGGAGGGACCTGTGCAGGACTATATTATTTTGACAAGAACCTCAGAAAAGCCTGATTTAAGAAAGGGGATTTTAAAGTAGGAATTAAAGAAAAAAAAACACTGGGTGGATTTTTACCATTATTTATCACATTTATGTCCAAACTTGTTAACAAAAGTTAGTTTTGCATCCGATGACCCCTTTAAGGTCACTTTCACACTGACCTCATAACTCAGTAACAAGCATTTTGGTAGGAAAGGATGACAAATACGAAAAAACACCCTCAAAAACGCAATGACTCTGCTATTAACCTAATAAACTTTACTAATAAGCTGACAGTACCATTGTGAGGGGCTGTTTAACCCTTTAACTCACATTAACTCACTAAGTGAGCAGTGGAAGCTGAGGTGGGCAGAGCTTAACGGAAAGTCAGTGAGTGCTACAGGAGTTACACCTGGTGATTTCAAAGCACTTTCTTCCTGCAAACAGACCACCTGCTCTTGTGGCAGTGAGTGAAAGTGCGAGAGAAGCTCTGTGAAGAAACTGTAAAAAAAAAAAGCCAGTTCCTAAGCCATCCTGTGATAAATGCATGAAGTGTGGCTCATCAAACACTGTGCATTCCTGTGCAATAGAGTAACATTTACCTCCTCAAGGTGGTCAGATCTGTAGTCAATTAGCAAGGGGACGGCTTAAAACACAAAACACACAGGCAACGTTATGGCAATGTTATTGTCCCCGATTATACTGCAGATATCATGCTAGAGTAGGTGTTATGACTGTAACTGTCTCCAAAGGCCTAATGGCATGCCTGAAGGGCTGTGAAAAAACCCACAGCCTGTTGTTTGGACAAATAAGTGCTTTATTAATTCATTCTCCAGGGGCATATGAAAAATGTTATGTGTATAAATAACTAAGAGAGATAGATAGAGAGAGAGTCAGGCTGATTGGGAAAAAAATATGTTTTGTTACCTTGGTAGCAGAGGATCCTTTGTTTTCCCATAGATTGCGCTTGCTGGTCACGTCGCCTGGTTTTAGGTCCTGCAGGAAGGGAAGGGGTGTAATATCAGTCGTGAGATGGCCTTGAACTACTCAACTCATGTAAACACACACACAAACACACACACACACACACATTAGTCTGAGAGAAATGACATAAGAGATGCCAGTGTGTTTACGGCAGAGGGGCATGCTTGGAGGGGAGAGGAGTTTGCATACCTGATCTTCAGCAGAGAGAGAGAGAGCAGAAGAGAGAGCAGAGGAAAGAAACCCAGGGGAAGAAGCAAAGGGAAATCTAACAGAGGAAGAGAAAGAGAGAATGACAGAAAAACCGTGAAGGTACAGGTGAGACAAGACAATGCACCTCGTCTAATATGACATCTACAATCTAGTAATTATGAAGCTATGGGTTTCATTTTTAAGTATTTAGAGCAGTTATCACAGCGCTCTCAAAATATAAAATATGTATAATAATCTTTTGTAAAGTTTATTTATTCATCCATCTGATAAATTAAATACAAATGTAAATTCTAATAATTTCATGTAACAAAAAAAGTTAAATATAACAAAAAAATAATTAAAAAAATTAAAGTGGGAATGAAATGCATGTCATTATTAAATAGTTATAGTAAGTAAATGTAAGAATAGTGTGACCAATGTGCACCCGGGGGTTTTGCAATTGAGCAACAGGTCAAAGGTCAGTCGCATTATGTTAACGCTATGGGCGAGTGTAAATGAGGCGTAAACTCCCTGTGTAACCTTATCCTGTTTTCTAAAAAGCAAAACTGTAACAATACTGCCCCCGGATGAGAAATGAAAAAACTGCCCAGAAATGAACACAGTAAAAAAACCAAAAAAAACAAACAAATGCAAAACAGCTGTGGTTTTAATTGTGACTACTTATTATGACTCAATTTAGATGTTCATGACAATTACTTGCTTCATTTAACTAAGACTATGCAGTCTGTAATTAAACTGGCATATTTTTTAGATCATAATAGACTGCTGATTTAAGAAATAAAACGTTGGATTATTATTGTGATTTTATAGTTATGTGACTGTGTGCACCTTTTGATTTTAGCTTCTCATATCAATTTTCAAACTGCTGCACTTGACTTTAAAGTTAACACATATCTGTGCATTTAAATATATTTATAGCTTATTTTTCATATTACATCCATATTTGAACAATGAAGCCAGGGTTTTAAAATAAACAGCCAATCAGCGATGAAGGATAGCATGCCGGAGCAGACAGGATGTAAAAGAAAGCCTGAATACACCCACTCCTTTAATGACTTCTATGTGATTACATGACAGAAATATTGAAATGCATATATAAACATCTGAAATTACTCGGCAAATGCTCCCATGAATCTCTTTCTAATGTTTTTTAACATCTGTTTTAGTTCAGTGCCCTGAATTTGTTCCCTTCGGGTTGAATCAGTACCACTAAGTGGCGCCAGATAACAAGATCTCATCACGTCCTGCTATGATGCCCACAGAGATCAGAGGTGTGATGGACAGAGGCTTACCGCGGGTCTTCCTCCTGCCATTTTGCCCATCTCTGGAGTTTTGTTCAACCAATCGTTGATGCGCCCAGCCACGCCCACCTTTATCCCAGCTGCATCCTGTACAGGGCGGAACAAAACACTCCCTTTAAGGTTAAAGTTCAGAATGTGACGTTGGACAGGAAATGGGTCTAGAGGAAAGTGGGGTCCCTGCCCCACCCACCTATGTGTCTAATGAACATCCCAAACCTTGTTGGTGGACGCTGGGCTCCCACCAGAGCTGAAGACATTCCCCTTCTCCCACATGCTCTTAATGTTGCGAATACCGTCCGTCACCATGGGAAGATCTATGGCAGCTGATCTGGGAGATCTGACCTCTCTGTTGCCCTGAATGGAGGGAAAGGCAGAGATTACGCTGTGCTGTCTTCTGGTGTCCTGTGTTTAATTTAGATTTATCTTTCGCTTGTGTTCAGTTAGAGAGAGGATGATGTAGGACTCACCTGCACGGCGCTGGTGTACTGCTCTAATCGGTTATCAATCTTGGACACCACAGGAGAGTGAGACGCCTTCACAGAACTGAGACAGATACACACACACACACACACACACACACACACACACACACGCTGGTATTTATAAGCTATTTATAATCCCTTTCACAATGAAAGATTATATACTGCAAATTAAAACAAATCAATAGTTCATGTGATAAATAGTGCATGGATGAATAGATGAGGAATGACACAGACAGACAGGTGTACAGACAGACCAACAAATAGGAAGATAGATGGATAGATAGGAATATAGATTCCTATAGATACAGACAGATGGATAGACAAGACAGGCGGATAGACAGGCGGATAGATAGATAGATAGACAGATAGATAGATAGACAGACAGACAGACAGACAGATAGGTAATACTGATAGACAGACGAACAGAAATACAGATGGATATACAGACAGATTTTTTTATTTAAACTAATATTTTTGCACATTATTATTTTTTTTTATAAAATTATGGATAGAGCCATATGGTGATGCATGGATAGACAGATTACCTCCTATTTTTGCTAAAATATCTTTAATATTACTAAATAATAGTAATTATATGGGATGTAAAGCGTCTGCATTGTTCTTTCAGAGGTAGAGCTGCTGTACAAAATAGGTTATGTGCCAACAACAAAATTCCTGTAGATTTTACACAATGTAAACAGTTGCTTTCTGACATCACTGAACGTATCTTTGTTTTTATAAAGCAAGATGACGAGTCAACATAATTGTCTTGTGGTTATCAACAACGTTCGACATCACATACAAGTGATGTCGAAAGAGCTTAACTTGTTTTGAAAGCAGAACACTCTTTATCCAACCCAAAAGTATTCTGAATGCTTCACATTATTAATTGATGTAATTAATCTTATTGTTTGGCCCCTTATGGAAACATTTGTGTATAGAAGTTGAATAACATGTTTTCATGAAAGGTCTGCGAGGAGTTAAAGTAGAAGTGATCACCTCTTCTGTGCTGATCTGTTGAGAAATTCTGCCCTCTCACCGATCTGGGAAGAGAAATCAAACAATGGATAGATTTAAGAAAGGTCACTGCTTTGGTCATGACGAACACACATGTAACACACACACACACACACACACACACACACACACACACACACGCACACAGATGCGACTGTCTTTTGGACTTGGCTATTCTGAGAGGCAAGAGACTAGCCTGTTCTTTCAGTATGAAACTGTCACGGGGCCAGGAAAAGCAGGGCCCTTTTCAGCCCTCTCTCTCTCTCTCTCTGTGGGAACCGTGGCCTGTGTTTATGATATATGACAACAGGGCTAAGAGGGGGGAAAGTGTTCCTGTGAAGCAACAACAAAAACCACGCAGACAACACACATACACAGCCCAAAAGCATCTTCCCCCCTCAACCGAATGTGGGAGTTCCTAAAATACTCCTCAGCAGGAAATTCCCCATTCTCAGGCGCGTTTGAAACGGCTCCGTTAGAATGCGGTTACAGTAATCCTATTAGTCTAATGGTCTTCCTGCGTCCCCCCAGAGTTCACGTCTTGACGAGCGCAGCTTTACAAAATCTCAGAGAAACACGACCGCGCCATTTTGTATTTTTTGTATAAAAGATGGATTCCAAAGGGAAGAAAGGAAACGAACAGTCCTCGAAAAACCACAGACAACAGGAAACCCGTATTCAAACATGCGAGAACCAGGAAAAAGAATTTGGAAATGAGATGCACGGCACCAAAAAGCACCACAATTACAATATAATGATGTGTTATAATCCATGACCTATGTTATGGCTGATATTACAGCAGTTTAATATTAAACTAATCTGTCAAATCCACAAAACAGGAGTTTAAATCACACAGCATGCAGTACATACATTGTACATGATGACAAAGCAGATCTGTGAACGTATCGTCTGTGCATGATGAATAGGAAGAAAGGGCTTTCTTTCAGCACAGATATTACAAAATTGAAGCAGAAAAATGAAAGTAATTTACAAAACTTAATCATGGTAAGTAGTACATTTACCACCAAAATACCACACAACTAAATAAAAGGGATCTGTCAGAGATATGGCCTAGTGGTTAGTGCAGTTTTATACATTAATAATAGAAAGTAATCATTATACAGCATACATATTTACATATTATTATTTTAACATCATATTACTAAACAATAAATCTAGTAACTGTGTTACTTTGGGGGAAATGGTAACAAAGGGGGTTATTCTCTTTAACTAGCACAAGCTTCAGTGCACAGCAGCTACATTAACGCACAATCATCAAGTTGTTGTCCTGCTGATTATGTTTACAAGATATGGCAGATAATTGCTTTTTCATGGGGACAGTGTGTTCTTATAAATCAGCTGATGCTTTGCAGCCAGTTGATTGACAGCTGTGGAGAGAGAGAGAGAGAGAGAGCGAGAGAGAGCTGACCTTCAGGGAGGATCCTCTGGGACTGACACACTTAAAGGGCTTCCTGGCTTCTCCGTCCACCGAATCCTCCACTTTCTGCCTCTTCTCAGCCGCCTCTGCTCTTCTCTTCTCGATCTCCTCCTTCATCCTCCTCTTTTCCTCCTGAAGAATAAAATAAACGCACATTCATCAGCTCAAACAGAGAGAGGGCACACACAAAAACACCACCAGCAGACTCGGGATCCCAGAAAATGTCCTTTTTGCAACAAACAGGGAACAGGGATGATAACGAGACAAATGAACAACAGAATCAAGACAGTCTCGTAACGTGAACTGGCAGCTGTCCGCATTCCACAGCAGCTGGGAAATCATAAAGAAGCCTTTTTTATTTACACCACGGTTTTTGGCACGGCTCGCTAGCATCAGCACGGGGCCCTCTAATCTCTAATTAGTCCTTTTTCATTTACTGCCTCTGTTCATTAGGAACAAGGAACATATTTGCATGACAATGCTAGGAGCGGGACGGCTGTGTTTCGCACCCGCCGGGGTCTGAAGCTCATGTGCAGTCATGTGGAACTCACACCGGGCACGATCACACTAATGTTAATGTAAATGATGTGGAATTCGTTTGAATTACGACGGGGTTCAATACTGATACTGTGAGCTCAAGAGTTTCATAGATAACTGACACCACAGCCACTGGTTGGCTAATATCAAATTACTGCTAAAGCTAAGATAACAATATGATACTCTAAGCATAAAAGCACACAGTACTCACTAAAACTGGGTAATAGCCACTTATTTGTATTAAACTAAACTATGGTAATGAGTAAAATGTATAGTACAAAAACTTACCAACCCCAAAGATTGTTTAAATATTTCCTAAAGTATATTATGCTCACCAAGTCCTCATTCACTGAATCAAATACAACCAACAGCATTACTGTGAAATATTACTTAACGTAATTTATTCCTGTGATGCAAAACTGAATTTTGCACGAATCATGTGATATTATGATGATTTAATGTTAAAATAACCTTTATTATTATTAGCATTGTAGAAAACAGTTGCGCTGCTTATTACTTTAGCATTTATTTTGAGTTGTGTGTCTTTTCTGTCACATTAGATCAGTTTAATCAATCCTGACTAAATAAAAGCATTAATTATATTTATTCTAGTAAGTGTAGTGCATATTTCTCATAATAGAATTTGTCACCAAACTGACACTGCACTAAGGGATTCCCTTTTCTGTGAAGGATTCAAAAGATGCTGCCTTCAAATTTGTTACATAAAAAAAACCTCCAGAAATACAGAAATGTGTCAAACAATTGGAAATAATTTTGAATTTTGAGATTGCAGATTTAGAAGAAAGATACAGTTTGAATCTTTGAATCCAATATTAAATTAAAAACCTACACCAGAAACAATAACTGTGGTAACTATTGCTACAATATGTATATATAAATACAATCTTTATTTAAACAAACCATATATATATATATATATATATATATATATATATATATATATATATATAGAGAGAGAGAGAGAGAGAGAGAGAGAGAGAGAGAGAGATTTTAACTATATTTATTAATAAATTATATTTACTGTTTTTAAGTTTTAAACTCTTAAAAGGACATCCATAAAACATCCAAGTACAGTTACTATTCAAAAGGCAGTGTTTACAGAAGTAACCTAATTTTGCTGATAGCACCCTCATCAAGATTTTCACTCACAGAAGTGCAAATTGAAGCAAATTCCACAGCGCCTGTGAAACTGCTACCTGTCCAGGACATGACTCATCAGGGTTAAGCGAACACACCTCCTCTCTGGCTTTCCTCTCGGCCTCCTCCTGCTTCCTCCGCCGCTCCTCCTCTTCCAGCACCTTCCTCCTCTCCTCCCTCTTCCTCTTCAGCTCCTCCAGCTCCACCTCGGCCTCCTGCTGTTTCTGCCTCATCCTCTCGAACTCCTCGCTCTCCATCTCATCTCTTCTCCTCTTCAGTTCCTCCAGCTTTCTCTCGGCTTCCAAGCGAGCATCCTCGCTGTCTGCCTCGTCTGCCTCCGGCGCCTCAGGAGAGCGCAAGCTGCCTCGGCTGTCACACAAACAAACAAGCAGCGCACCGTTGGTTACTTGCACTGGTTAAATGGCCTGTCAACGTGTCCATGTTCTTTATGTGTAAAGAAAACCCAACCTTTTCACACACAGACTTAGTGAATCAGCACAGGCCTGTCTAAGGTAACACAGTGTCCAGTTACAGCTGAGAACAGCCCTCAGGACAGGGCAGATCAGGTGACTAGAGTCAAATACTCCAGCACGCACAGCGAACAGAGCAAAACACATATAAATAACCCACTTTATCTTAGCAAGGTCAAAACAGACAAACAAGACAAGTGGTTAATGTCAACAGTGTTTTTCAACAGTGTGTTCATGTGCTTTTAACAATATCTGGCCATTAGATTATATATTGTAGATTTTTAATTGTTATCATGTTTTTGCTGTGTTAGTTTGCAGTTATATTTTAACCTAGTAAAAAAAGATTTTTGTTATTTTTTAAAAAACGGTGTTGCCTGTTATTGCAAATAAATCTTTATATAATTATATATAATAAATAAACATCTTATATATAAATATGACATTTTTCTATAATGTACTGTGCGTGCATGTGTGTGTATTTATATAGAAATATGCACATGTACATATACTATGTAAACAAAAACCTTTGTTTTGGAAATGATTCATTGCAATTAATCACTAATTAAGCACTAATATATATAAATGTGATTACTGGTTATTGGTGCAAGGGAAATGCTTAAATGCATATTGGGTTTTGCGAGCACAGTATATTTCTTTAAAGAAAAAAATGACAACATGGAATATATATCACACAAAGAAATGGATTACATAATGTAACAATCTGCAAAAAACTGATGCTAATGTGAAGAAAAAGTGTAGAATTGTGAAGAAAATTGATTATGATTTATGTGTTCAGTCTGCTACAACAAAAATAAATAATAAAATAATAAGATGAAATAAAACACCTTTTTCATGCTGTGATTTACAGATCACAGGCTGCCAAATGTGGAATTCTGGGAACTCTAAATTGTTTGGAAAAAGAAAGCCTGGACCATCCTAACACAATCATTAATTGTTTACATGAGCACTGACCTGAAAGTTCTCTCAGCTTTCTTGTGTTTGGGAGTGCTGTCCTCGCACACTCCTCCATTGGGCTGTTTATTCTTCCTCATCACATCTTCATCTTCCATCTGCACACACAATCAGAGCTGAGTGATGTGTGTATGTGACAGAGAAACGTGTGTGTGATAGAGAAAGATGGTGCGCTGGAATAGTTTTTGAAGAACAAAATGTGGGTGCTGTTGGTTCACTCACTTCCCATCAACTCCCAGAAGACATGCAGCAAGCAGTGAACACACGGTGTGCAACCGCTGACCATTAATAACACTGATCAGGTATTACACCTGCGATGTTTTATTGTGAAACGCACTCTGGTGCAAACAATACACACTGTGCTCAAACTAGTGCCTGGAGTGATTGAGGATTTTGGGGAGGAAAATTCAAAACTGTTAAGACCCCATGAAATGGCTTGATAAATACAGTTATCTTTGGCGTATGTCCAACTGAAACAGGAACTGAAGAGTTTGCAGTTTTATATTAAATAGGCAATCATTTTTCATTCAAGATTATGATTTGGTGTTTGCTACTGGAGGGAGGCTGTATTAGGTAATATTTTTATTGGCCAAAAACATTCATGCCTGTGAGAACAAAATCAAATGATCAATATTATCTGTAAATAGAAAGGCTGCATTCCATTCAACTTGGAAAGTTCTAAAATACCCACTGCAAAAAAAAGGCACTGGTCTTTTATCTTGGAAACTATGGCGGAAATCTTTGAACCTGACCTTTATGATGTCATGAGAACATGGTGGGCACTCAGATAAACTCACCCAGTCAATGACAAAAAAAAAATATTTTAAGATAAATGATCACCTGCTCCAAATGCTAGTGTTTTATGGATTCATGTAATCAAAAATTCCAAAAAAGAACTCTTATTTTTTTTAAGAGTGCTACATTAGAAGGCTAAATGACTGAATGCCAAAAAACTCAATTTTTGATTTCATGGGGTCTTTGCAGATGATAATTTCTGTTCATTTCTTGCCCAAAATCTAAACCATCCATCCTTATGCAGTCCTTCAAACGCAACTCAGCTCTTACCAAACACTCGTCATTTTCTGAAACCTCATATTTCTCAAAGTTTTCTGCCTCTCTCATCTCATCCACTCCATTCTCTGTCAATCCCTCTATCTCACTCTTTTCCACCTCCGAAACAACTGCGGAATCATCTACGTCTTCATTTACAAGCACCTCATGTACTTCAGAAGAAGGCACAGCATCTTGCTCATTATCGTCCTATGAACGGAACTGCAGTCACATGCTTTGTTGTGTTAAATGAGAGAGAAAAAAAAAACGCTGTTTTAAAATGAATCATTATCATACCTCCTCAGGTATTTTAGATATTTCTTCAACGGATTCCTACAGATGGATAAAGTTGAAATGCTATAAACAAAAGCATGTTCTTGAAGTCTAACAAGCCATAAAAATGAAAGCGATACACACCTGTTCTCTGAAATAAGACCTCCGGGGCTTTTCCTCCACCAGCACCTCCTCTCTGGTGACGACCTCCTCCTCCTCCTCCTCCGCCTGTTTGACCTCCTCCTTGCTGTTGTGCTCCTCCTCTGGCTCGTAGCTCCGGCCTCTGGTGCTCTCCGGCTCCTCCTGTCTGTCCAGCGCCTCCTTCATCCTCCTCTGCCTGCGCTCCTCTCTCTTGGCCAAGCGCTCCAGCAGGGCCTGCTCCTCATCGTCCCCCTCGCCTGTCCCGCTGGAAGTCACCACTGAGGTGGATACGCTCTCTGTCACTGTCACGCTATAAAGAAGCATAAGAAAACAAAAAATTACGAATTGTACTGTTGCGTATATAAAGAGATGGTGGCTAATATAATGCCTATATATATATATATATATATATATATATATATATATATATATATATATTATATAAACACCATTTGAAACAAATATTTAAATATTTAAATTTAAATATGTTAAACAATTAACATATAATAATGTGTGTGTACTGTTTAACATTTTTATGCATATATAAATGAAATGCATGCATGTATATATCTAAGAAAAATATATTATGTCTATATGTTAAACATATTTATATATAATAAAAGAATATTGATATATAAATGTATAAACGTGTAAATATTTCTAAATATATACATACAAATATACAGTAGGCATACATATATAAAGTAAACTAAAAACTTGTATTTTGGATGCGATTAATTATTTGACAGCACTAGTAAATATATTTAAATAATGTAAATATATATAATTCTTAAATGGCTGAAACTGATGGCTGATGCTAATAATCTCAAAATATTGGACTATATTTTGATGAAAATGTTCTATATATTTATTTAGACCACTTTTTGTCTTATTTATTATGTTTAGTCGGCTTTAATTAAAACGGCACATATTAGTCACTGACATTGTCAACATTTTTATTTGATGAAAATGTGCAAAATGACAAAATCATCTGTTGTACTGTAGCAGGCCACACTATTATTTATAATTTGAAATAATGTATAAATATTTGTGTAACATACACATACATACTGTGTTTTTGATCAAATGAATGCAGCCATAGGGAGCATAAGAACACTTATTTTAGAAACAGTAGCTATAACATTGACACCAGGGCCAAATAATCAACTAATATTTTTGTCATTACACAGCATTACAACTCTAAAGAACTTAAATTCCTCTTTGATCCAAAGTATCATAAAACACCCTATCAGAAATCCTGAGCATGTAAAACAATAGTGAGGAATTATGAATTAAGTCAAGTCACTTTCATTTATAAAGCGCTTTTAACAAAACAGATTGTGTCAAAGCACTTAACGGCATCAAACGGGAGAATAGAGTGTCAGTAATAAAAGACGACAAGATTAAACGCTCAGTTACTTTACAGTTAAAGGCATTTCATTATTCATTTCAGAAACATCATTGTCCAGCTCAGTACAGTTTCTGTACTATCGGTGCAATCAAATCGACCATAATCGCTGGAAACGAAGTGACCCCAAATTAAAGAGGATCTTCACTCCCTTCTCCTTTCTAGATCTGCGTGAGCAGCGTGGACTGTAGGTTAATGTAGTCTGACCGCACGGCTTGGCAAACGTTTACCATTCGTCAGCACTACAGACAATACACAGAGCTATGTCTGCTCGCGCATCCAGAACAACTCTGCTCTTGTCTGACCGTCTTCTGTGTCCATTCACTGCACAAAGCCTCAGTGTCTGAACATGTCACGGCTTCCGCGGCGCTGACCTGTTACAGGAAGTTATTTATCAGTGCCGCCCACTAAAGCGGCAGAGAAACCGTCAGCTAGCCTACACGTTAAAGCTCCACAGTATTGCTCCAGATGTTTTACCTGTGGCTGTTGTTGAGCTCGGGGGTCTCGGGTTGGTACGCCACATCCTCGCTGTCCTTGCTGCGCATTCTCTCCTGCCGCGCTCTTCGTCTGCGCTCACGAGCCGCCTCTTCCTCATCCTCCTCATTCCGGCGATATGCCATCCTATGCAGAAATAGTTAGATGTTATGCTGGGAAGACACGGTAAGTGTTAGGCCTCGTGTCACCTTGGCACTCACAGTCAGTCGCATCTGCTGCTGTTGTTGCTGTTGAGGATGAACTTTTACTGGCTGTCAGCTGTGTGTGTGTGTGTGTGTGTGTGTTTCAGCTCTGGCAGCTGATGAGAGGATCCTGACAGCAGTGTGGCGTTCGGCCCACACCACAGCCAGGGGACTTTCGTGTAACCTAAATAAAGTTTTCACATCTCACTGACAAGCTTTCTTCACTTCCCTCTCGTGTCTCCTGCTGATGTCTTTTCTCAATTTTTTATACTACAGCTTGTTGTTTGGTAAGAATTTTAAATGCCTTTAAAATAAGTCAAAATGCTTAACCAAGGCTGCATTTATTTGATCACAAATACAGTAAAAAACATAATAATGTGAAATATGACCATTTCAGTTACCTTGTTTTCTGTATTTATATAATTTATTCCTGCGATGCTATTACACAGTCTCTCAGCGTCACGTGATCTTTCAGAAATTATTCTAATATGTTATAGAATATTTGTCAATCATTATTCATTCATTTTGTTATTCATTTTACTGCTGTGCTGCTTAATGCCTTAATAAAAAATTCCTATGGCATAATTTATTTAAATATATTTATTTCATACTAAGCGTACTTTAAATCCATACACATATTTATCTACTTGAAGTCTGTATAGCAAAATGCATCTATTAGTATTTTGTCTAAAATGTGTTTTAACTGTCAAACTTAATTGCAAATAATCGGGTCCAAATTAAAAAAAAAATGATTACAGAATATATGTGTGTGTACCGTGTATATTTATTATGTATATACCAATAAATACACACATATACAGCTATATATTTTGAAAATATTTATTTATTATTGTATTTTCTGGCATATTGTATATGCATGTGTTTGTATTTTTATATACATAATATATATACACACAGTACACACTTAAATATTATATACTTTTTTTCTTATTTCAGATTAATCATTAGTTTTATTATCACTAATAATATTAATATTGTATGATATCTGTAATATGAGTCTTTAAATGCAAGATGTTTAATGTGTACCTGAAGTCTTTATTGAAGAAAAATATTATTATCTTTAAGCAAATCATATTATCCTTCTTCCCTTTTGATTTTGGAGTCCTTCCTCAGTGTGTGCTGTGATCAGGAATGTGTTCAGAACTGAATGCGGTGCTCTGCTAACGCCCATGGAAAACCTTTGGGAGAGTGAAATCATATAGAGAGCTGGATTCCTGCTGATTCTGTTGTTCTTTCTTTCTATCTTCCTTATTCTTGTCCTCTTTCCCTTTGTCCTTGTGTTAACAAACCAATCAGCCAAACTCAAGCACATTCACACCGACGTATAAACCATATCAAAATGTTCACTTTGTTCCTGTGAATTCAACTTAGAGCAGCTTCTCATGATCATTTTCCAAAAAGCAATTCAATGCCATCATATGAAATAAATTATAACAGTTGGGTACTTTCTGACAAGAGAAAATCCAAGGTTTTCTGGACGAACTAAGAATCTGAGTCTTTTCGGATCAGGTTTTAGATCAAGGTTGCGGTATGCTTTTACAGCTCATCAAACCTTTTTTTTTTAGCAGTGATCTAAAAATTAATAAAATTCAGAGGGAGCACTGAAAACAGCAGAGAATGCCTTCAAATCCGCTTTAACATTCCAGCCCATCGAGTCCGGACTCTCTCTGATCTGATTTCCCCCCGGGGAACACCGCCTATCTTGCACAGACTGCATAAAGCTTCCCTGTTCCATAACCACAAAAATAAATCAGAAAAAAAACATGCTGCAATAACATTCGGTAGGGCCTCCGCAGTGTTTTTTAGAGTCTGTGGTACCTGTAGCGATATGGGATGTAAACCAAAACATCAGGCGAACATGTTTTCCATATGAACCACATCTCTCAGGCATGTAGCATTAATTATTTTATAGCGCGTGCGGTGAGAGCTACACAGAGTGCGACATGTTTTATTGGATTCATAAAGTCTATAAAGGAAGCAGTGTGGGGAATGAAACTGATATGCAGTTAATTTGCTCTCACAACATGCAGAGCACAATCAGGCAACGGATGTATCCAGCTGACGAGTATTTTCTTGTGGTCCAAACATCTCAGAAATGTCAGTGCAAACATCGCGCACAGGGCAAAGGCTCTGGAGAGCAATCACAGACACTCCACAAGGGTTGGGAGAGAGAAATATATGGACCCTGCCAAATAACTGTTCTATTCCCACGCTCGGCCTTCTCTCTTCCTCCACCTACTGACCCCACACTCGTCTCCAACGCCACGGATCTGTCCATTCCTTATTTGACCACAGCAGAGGATCACCTGTTCTCATGCCTGCCCTGTAACCTCGTAGCTTTCTGTAACAGCATCCCTTGAACACATGTATACCCTCAAGCGGGCCTTTCCTCTACCAGCCGGAGAGAGTGTGTTTGGAACGGGCCATTCGTTGAGGATGGGTGTTATTTCCTGAGCTCTTCCTGGCCTCTCATGGGAACAGCACAGATGTGTGGCGCCAAGATGGCCACCGCTCCACAGAGAAAACTGCACAGAAGTACTCTAAAATGTAATATTTATTCATGCGACGCAAAGCTACTTTTTCCAGCATCATTACTCCAGTCTTTAGTGTCACATGATCCTTCAGAAATCATTCTAATATATCTAATTTGCGGCTCAAGAAACATTTCTTATTATAAATGTTGAAAACAGCTATTTAATGTTTTGTGGAAGCCACAATGTATGTTGGTCTGGATTATTTAAAGTTAAAAAGTTAAAAAACATTTATTTAAAATAGAACACTTTTGCAACATTATACATGTCTTTACTGTCACTTTTGATTAATTTAATAATTCATTTATTTAATCTTACTGATACCAAAATACCAAGGTATATATATTAGTTCATGTTCTAGACAGCATTTTTATGAAACAAGTCATAATTTACATAAAAAAAAAAAAAAAAAAAAAAATTCTGGATGGAAACATCCAGATGTGCATAAAATATAAAAAACCTAAATAATATAGCCAAATTTTAAATTTAGCCTTCTTTTAGGGTGAACAGAAACATCTGTACACTAAATGAGTAGTACAATGATTTAGAAAAACAATATTTATTAATATCTATTAAACAAGATCTATTAATTATTTTCTTACAGCATTGCTTTAGGTGAATACATTTTTTGACGTTATCTTTTTGCCAAATGACACTAGTCATGTAACTTTGCCTCAAGTTAACTGACTAAATAATCTCAGATGATTGGCTAGATCAGCCAGATCTCACGCTCGATCCCAGACATAGAGCATCTGCCAGCGATCACTGGGATTTCCATTTCTACCAAATGGTCTACGCAATTTCTCCAAAAGTGACGAATTCAAACTTTCAAACAATGCAGCTGGAAATGCTAATTGCTCACAAATTGCTTAAAAAATGTAATATTCCGACATAAATTTAATTGTCAGAACGGATGGAAACATGAATTTATTTTGCAGCTGATGCTAAAATAGAATCCGTAGACTGAACAGGAATGGCAATCATTAGTCAGCATGGTGAAGCCAGCCGTCAAAACAATCCTGTGTGTGTATGCAGAGTATCAGTGACCCGACTGGAGCTGGAACACATCAACCTGTCTCGGGAAAGGCCACTGCAGTCACACAGAAGTGTGCGTGTGTATGTGTGTACATAGTACTTTAAAAACAGCACGAACCCTCTGACCCTTCAACAGTGCCAGTCATCTCAGAAGCGGCTCTGACCAGCTATTCACTAAATACAAAGCAGACCTGATCTATGATCTAGTCGTTATAGTCTCAAAGAGCCAGATGTTTGACTATCAGCAAAGTCTCATTCACTTTGCGGCTGTGAGCCGCCCACTTCAACAGGAAGGGCTCATTTGACCTTCATGTAAAATGAATAACCGCATTTCATTCTTTATGGATGATGTTTTAGGCTGATGGGTGATACCACAATACACAAGCATTTAGCAAAAAAAGGCTCTAAATTCAAACAGTGGGACAGTAGTCTTTGTAAAACAGACAACAAAGAAATCAGCAGAAATTTGGGGTGTGAAGAATTATGAATTTGAATTTGTTGTGAATTTATGTCCATTCAAAAGTAATAAGTATCAGTTGTTTCGTAGCTATAACAAAGCAGAACACAGAGTTTATCTTGCTACTAAACGATCAAACATTCCACAGCAAACCTTGCCTAAAATGGTCAAATGGCTCACAAATGTGCCAATCCTTTGATGTTTAACATTCAAGCTACAAAAGCATTTATAAGGTGATTACTTGTTTTCACCTTAGGGGTCAATATCTGGAACAAAATGGAATGAAGCTTACTGGGTTAAAAAGGTTGTAAATTTTAGTTTAAAATACATTCATGATTTTGCAAACTTTTCAAAATATAGTGACTATTTGGTCCTCTGAAATGCTCTTTTTTAAACATGTTTCCAAACAGCATGTTTTATCTATGGGAATGATATGGAAGGCCATTTAATATAAATCCAGAATTGTTGGATATAAGTTTGGGTAAAACTATATATTACAATTGTACCCAATGAGTTGCTTATTAGCATGCATATTACTAGAATATTAGCCATTTATTAGTATTAGTTTATTAATTAAGCACATATCAATGCTTTATTCTAAATGACCTTATTCTACATCCCTACTCAATATCTAAACTTAACAACTACCTAACTATTAAAAAGCAGCAAATTAAGATTTTTTTTTGAGGGAAAAGTCGTAGTTAATAGGAATTGTGAGATATTTTGTGCATTTATACAATGCTGTGGTCAGTAGTAAAGTTGTTTGAAATTATATATGCACTCTTAAAGATAAAGGTTCTTTATTTGGCATCAGTGGTTTCATGAAGAACCTTAAACATCCACGGAACCTTTCAAACGCGGAAAAGATTCTTTATAGTCAAGAAAGGTTCTTGAGATTTTTAAAATGTTCTTTAAATGATTCTTTTCGGAACTGTTCACTGAAAGGCTCTTTTGGGATCCAAAAAACATTCTTCTACAACATCACTGCAAAAACACTCTTTTGAAACCTTTATTCTTAGGAGTGCAAAGTAAAGGAGCAGCACATTTTGACACATACAGACAAAAGTCAGAGCACACAGCCTCCCTCTCCTGTCATTTTTAGCAGTTGAAACGTTGGCAAGTCTTCCAGATGAAAAGGACTGGCGCACATCAAGCCATCATCGCCTGATGGAAGTGCAGCTGTACTCGGATGCCAAGCTGCTCCTGCGTGTATGAAAGTTATCGGTTGTTATTTCGTGTCAGCGCCTAGCCAACATCTGCCCTCCCGCTGTCCCGCGACTTGCACAGAGGACCGTATAGAAACGGAGCGCTTCGCAAATCTCTGCCAGTAAACAGAGCTAATACAGAGCTATTTGGCAAAGTGACACCGCTTATCATATGCACGCCGAAAACTGACTTTTGTGTCCGCCATGCAATGTGATGACAGCCAAAATGAACGCGGCCAACAAGACAACACATGGCTTTGACTAGTTCAATTACGGCCGAAAAGTAAATATTTATTGTTACAGCATCTTCGCATAATTCCAGCAATTTAATAGAGCGATTTAATCTTTTATCACTAACGCGAGCAGGCGAAGAAGAGCGGGCCAAATTGAAACGACTCCACAAGAACATAAACACAAGATCGCATTGTGTCGCAAAGCATTGGTAGCTTTCTGCCAAATGTGATACTTGGCATAGAAAACACAATTCCAGCCTTTCAGAGGTTTATAACATATAGCCAAAAAAAGCATTCGTTTTATGCTATGCTGTAAAATATAATGACCCCTAATCTGTTCGTCATCGGCTTCGAGCTTCCGCCCTATGATTAGGTGAAAAATATCCCATATATCTTAAATCATGAAAAAGAAAGCATTCATGGTAACATGCTTGGAGGAAACAGGAAGGTCGCTGCAGACGGGAAGCTGACACTCAAAACGAACTGTACACCATGTAACTCTGGTCTAACATCCTAGCCAATGATAATAGAAATAACTGTTGCTGAAAGACAATGATTTAGAGCTGATTCATGCCATCCTACGCTCTGCCGGAATGATAATAAGCTCGATTTGCATGTTCATTAGCCACTACCCATAATTCTTTTTGACAGAGGCATAAATGTCCAAGAAACAGCTGTTGTCTGTGTTTGCAGAAATACACAGTGCTCTGAGGTAATCTAGCGCTGCAGCAAAATGTCTATTTGGGTCAGCGCCTCCAGTGTTTATGGGAGTGTCGCTTTGCCTTAAATGGTCAAGCGGCTCGCGAATGTGCCAATCTGCTGATGTTTAACATTTGTTACGTTAACACCAGTTTTCTGCTTTAATGGCAGACTCCATCATTACAGAAAAAGTTAAACGAGCTGGAAGTGCAAGCCTAAGAGCACATAAGCATTAAAACAGTAATTTCTTTGTTTTCACCTCTGGCTCAGGCAAATTTTTCTTCTTACTTCCTCTGCACGAGAAACATTCATTATCTCTTTAGATGGGCAGGAAGCTAATTGGACAAAAAATAGGAGCTAAGAATGCTGGAAATGCATCACATTTATGAATCTTAAATTATTGTAAATGTGTTAAAATTGGCATTGCCCAACACTGGCTATAAACTGAAAACCTTTGCTTCCACCACTGTTTTTATATTGCATTCAGATGTCATTACATTTAAACCTAATCTGATCCCATGATACCAACACTTACATCAAACTGAACAACTGCAAAAGATGCAAAGGCTTCCAATACTCCTCCCATCCAATACTCTCAAAACAATGAGTATAACTTTTATTGTCTTTTACATAGCTTTTTTTCTACTGGTCAAAAAAAGTGAAAAAATTCATTCTCCTTTCACAACTGCCTTCTTTAATAATATCTGAAGTCCAAAAAAAAAAAAAAAAAAAAAAAAAAAAAGTAGAAATGTTGCACGATTGCACACTGACAATTTGCAAGCTGTCAACAATGAATCTAAAGATCTCACCCCATTAACAGCCCTGGGTTTACGGTGCAAAATGGCCAAGTTACCTCTCGGCTTCCAGACGCATCTCCTCCCGCTTCTGTCTCCTGAGCTCCCTGCGCCGCTCGAAATCATCATCCATGCTTCAATTCTGAGAGCGTGACCCTGGAAAACAGCAGAACATGTGTGTGCTTTAGTCTCACGCATGAACCTTACGGAAAGTCACAGAATCCCTCCGATACTGAATATGGTCTGGATTCCACAGCTGCTGCTGCTGCGACTATTTGGTTAACCTTTACACAAAAATCACGCATTCCCATATGCAAGACATTTACAGTCGATCTTTTCTCAGCCCGACATCAAACAGATCACAAGTTTGTTTTCATAATACCACTTAAAATGGAAATTGTGGGGGAGCGAGGGAGAAGAATGAAGGGAAAAAAAGAGAGAGAATGGGTGAGGAAAGGATGTTAGCACAGGATGTCCACTCAGTCAAGCAGAAAGACTCTGACTAAATATACTGCGGGGTACATTGCGGAGGAACCGAGCCCACCCAGGAGATACAGAGCTGTTGTCATTAATCTCAGCTCTGTGACGCTTCATATGGGCCGTTTCCAGACTGGCCTACCTTCACTTCAGTGATGATAACCTCTGGAATGTTTTAGCTTTCAAAACATAGCAGAAATTCGCTCTCTCGTCTCGATAGCGCTCCAACACAAAGAGAATTTCAGGCTCTTTCTTTCTCTCGCTGCAGCTGGAGCTACCAGAAAGGGCCAAAGCCGGCCTCTTCCTTTCCCATTTTTTCACCCTCCCTACTTTCCTCCGTTTTTCTCCCTCCCATTATGGTGCAAACTCTCAATCACGGCCGACGGGTCTGCCTCCTCCCTCTCTCCCCCTTTTCCTTTCTCTCTCTCTGCTGTTCTGACACTGTCCTCTCTCTCTCTCCCTTCCCGACTCCCAATTATTGCCCATTCCATTCCTTTCCTCTTTTTTTGGCTTGCTCCCTCGCTCTCTTTTGTGATCATGGAGCTGTTGCTTGTTACTTAGAATTTGCTTGCAGAAAGCGTGTTCAGAAATGCAAACGTCTGCATGCTTGCTTAAAAGTATAGGCTTTAAAAAAATGTGGTTAGCTACACTACAAGTGACTAACAAATGGTATCTAGCTGCATTAAAGCTAAGGGGCAAGTATTACAGTAAATAAATACACTCTCGGGCTCCAAAACGAGGTTTTTCACAGAAGAACCAATTTCAATTCTACAAAGAGTCTTTTCGTGAACAGTTCTAAAAAGATCACTTTTATCTTTTAGTATTAATGTGAAGAACCTTTTAAAAATATGAATTAACTTTTGTGCATTGAAAAAGGTTTAATGGGTGTTAAAGAAACGAAAAAGTTCAGCAACTGAATACATACTTTTTGTGGTCCATGGGTCACAAATGAGTTATTCTCAACACTGTGACAACCAAACTAACCAAACCAAACTTCTTCCTCACACAAGTTATCAATCTGAGGATTATCTCAAAGGTTATCTCCTTTACGATGATTTTTTTGTCCTTTTTGACAGCATTTGTCCCAATTTCTCCCAGTTGCATGCAGTGCCAATTTGAACACATTTACAGTAATTTACAATAATGTAAGATTCAGAAATGTGATGTATATCCAAAATTCTTAACTCCTAACTTTTGTCCAATTAGCTTCCTACCCATCTAAAGAGATAAATGATTTATAGGAATTCGAAAAGAATTACAAAACTAAGACACATAAAAAGATACATTTTAGATCATTTTCATGAATTAAAAATATAATTTACATGAATGAAACAACTGAAACTCTACAACACAATGACATTGCCTCTACTTACTTGGTTGCACTATGTGACAACCAACTATTTAACATTTTTCTTGTGGGGAAGAAGTGGCTTATGGTTGGGAAAACCAACACACAGCTTAGCTACTGTCCTGCTACTGCACAAGTCAGCAACGCCACTTTCTTGGTTCCCTAACACCGCTTGACACACAAAACACACACACACAAAGTGTGCAAGAACGGAGAGAGAAAGAGCGTCTCAGACACAAGAGAACAGGAAACACTTCTCCTCCTAAACCCCTCCTCCATATTCACATAACTCTGAGAGACAGAGAGAAACGGACAAAACAAAAACAGCAGCGGGAGAGGGGAAGCAAGGAATGTGAGCGAGAAACAGCGAGCGCGAGATCGAGCCGATCTTCCCTATCAAGCAGAACCGCTGCGCCCGCATTCACAAACCACAGGAATGCAGTCTATCTTTAGCTGGATCTTCTGTTTGCAGGAGCATGGCTGCTCTTCATATCTGAGCCCTTGAGCAAACAGCACTGACTCAGCTCAATAAAACTGTCACAACTGTGCACGATCAACTCAAATTGAATCAGCGCTGACCTCACATGCTAAATTTCCGATTGGAATTCAGGTTGTGTTTGTGTTTTGGTGTGTGTGTGCGTGTGTGATGGGGTAGCTGACAATAAGGCCTTGTCTTTTGAGGAAGAATGTAGAAATGGATTTGTCTCTTCCTCTCGTGGACCACCCGTGTGCCTAGATTCACGTCACTGCACTTTTTCCCTCTCCGATGTTAACGGCGAGCCGGGAGACGCCTCCTGTCTACAGAGCACGCGCTGTAATGGCACTAATAACACATTTACCTGCTAAATTACTATGTTCCTCGTAAGTACGGTGCTTAACCCTTCATCAAAGCTCATCACTGCAATGACCCATGGGAATGCAGTCTTAGAGCCTCCGTCTGTGATGTTCTCTAGGTCGCGAATGTACACACGGACGCCTGTGCCAAACCACACGAACGCTTCAGAGCTGGCTCACTTTAAACTCTGTAGGGAAAAGGGAGCAGCTGATGAAGAAAACTAAAAATGATGACAGATGGAAAAATGGCCTGACTGTAGTTTACGTGGGATTTTGCTCGATTGGTGCTTGAAATTTAAGAAGACGTCCTGAAACCCATGCATGTAACCCATTTTACTTCTGTTTTTCTGAATAAAATGATATATTCAATGAGAAAAAAAAGGATTTATTGCACAATTATTCTTTGGACTGATGTCTTATTGATTGGAGTGGGAAAGGAGTTTTATTTAAATAAAATAAAATGTAAGCTGATCATACCAAATGTTGTACAAAAAATTATCTATAATTTTTATAATGTAAAATAATATATAAAATCTATAATTTTTATAAAAAATAAAATGGCTTGATTTTGTCAGCCAAAATAAGTAGATAAATAAAAAATTATATATATATATATATATATATATATATATATATATATATATATATATATATATATATATATATACAAACCGGATTCCAAAAAAGTTGGGACACTATACAAATCGTGAATAAAAACTGAATGCAATGATGTGTAGGTGCCAACTTCTAATATTTTATTCAGAATAGAACATAACTCACGGAACAAAAGTTTAAACTGAGAAAATGTACCATTTTAAGGGAAAAATATGTTGATTCAGAATTTCATGGTGTCAACAAATCCCAAAAAAGTTGGGACAAGGACATTTTCACCACTGTGTGGCATCTCCCCTTCTTTTTACAACACTCAACAGACGTCTGGGGACAGAGGAGACCAGTTTCTCAAGTTTAGAAATAGGAATGCTCTCCCATTCTTGTCTAATACAGGCCTCTAACTGTTCAATCGTCTTGGGCCTTCTTTGTCGCACCTTCCTCTTTATGATGCGCCAAATGTTCTCTATAGGTGACAGATCTGGACTGCAGACTGGCCATTTCAGTACCCGGATCCTTCTCCTACGCAGCCATGATGCTGTGATTGATGCAGAATGTGGTCTGGCATTATCTTGTTGAAAAATGCAGGGTCTTCCCTGAAAAAGATGACGTCTGGATGGGAGCATATGTTGTTCTAGAACCTGAATATATTTTTCTGCATTGATGGTGCCTTTCCAGACATGCAAGCTGCCCATGCCACACGCACTCATGCAACCCCATACCATCAGAGATGCAGGCTTCTGAACCGAGCGTTGATAACAACTTGGGTTGTCCTTGTCCTCTTTGGTCCGGATGACATGGCGTCCCAGATTTCAAAAAGAACTTCGAATCGTGACTGCGTCTGACCACAGAACAGTCTTCCATTTCGCCACACTCCATTTTAAATGATCCCTGGCCCAGTGTAAACGCCTGAGCTTGTGGATCTTGCTTAGAAATGGCTTCTTCTTTGCACTGTAGAGTTTCAGCTGGCAACGGCGGATGGCACGGTGGATTGTGTTCACTGACAATGGTTTCTGGAAGTATTCCTGAGCCCATTCTGTGATTTCCTTTACAGTAGCATTCCTGTTTGTGGTGCAGTGTCGTTTAAGGGCCCGGAGATCACGGGCATCCAGTATGGTTTCTACGGCCTTGACCCTTTCTCACAGAGATTGTTCCAGATTCTCTGAATCTTTGGATGATGTTATGCACAGTTGATGATGATAGATGCAAAGTCTTTGCAATTTTTCGCTGGGTAACACCTTTCTGATATTGCTCCACTATCTTTCTGCGCAACATTGTGGGAATTGGTGATCCTCTACCCATCTTGGCTTCTGAGAGACACTGCCACTCTGAGAAGCTCTTTTTATACCCAATCATGTTGCCAATTGACCTAATTAGTGTTAATTGGTCTTCCAGCTCCTCGTTATGCTTGAATTTACTTTTTCCAGCCTCTTATTGCTACTTGTCCCAACTTTTTTGGGATTTGTTGACACCATGAAATTCTGAATCAATATATTTTTCCCTTAAAATGGTACATTTTCTCAGTTTAAACTTTTGTTTCGTGATTTATGTTCTATTCTGAATAAAATATTAGAAGTTGGCACCTACACATCATTGCATTCAGTTTTTATTCACGATTTGTATAGTGTCCCAACTTTTTTGGAATCCGGTTTGTATATATATAAAATGTTAATGTGTGCTGATGATATATAATACAATACTAAACAAAAAATGAAAATGTATGAGCTAATCACCCAAAATGTGTAACTATTTTTGTTAAAGCACGTGCTTTAGGTCTCATGTCAGCAAAAAAATGTCAGCAAATAAAATAAAATAACATAAAAGACATATAAATACAAATATTTTAAAAAGTATAATAATTTGTACTGATAAAACATTTGTATTATAAATATTATTAGTTACAGAGTGCACCACGCTAAACAAAATTTTTCAAAAATAAAATAAATGGAATAATGTGTGCTGATGAATCATTAATGTTTCACATAACACAGCAGTTTTCACAGCCTGAAACATAACCCGCCTCTGACCGCAGGCAATTCCTCGTACCCGCTTTGCAATAAAAAATAATTACAAACTCATTAACGTCAACACACTTAACCTGAACAATCTACCATTAGTGAGATGCTCGTAGTTCTCCGAGATAAATGTTGAGGTAAAGAACGTTCTTTATAACCAGAGCCAAAGCTGATGTGATCCACAACCCTGCTGCCAAAAGGATTAAATAACTAAATGTTTGGATCTACCACCCACCGTCTTTTGGACCCCAGCCACTCTGGACAACTTGAGAGAGACTAAATTTACTGCTCAAGAAGAGAGCCGAGCGTTGCCAACATAAACCATCACCCTTATTTGCATGTCTGTCAATATAGGTCCATTAACATAGACTGGCTTCGCTATCAGAGTTTATGCTAACACACTCTCCACGGTCGCAGTGGGAGTCTGGCGTAGGAGGACGATTCAGACCGTCTTCTCTGGCCAAGATTTTAACAAATGGAGGAGCTGTGCAGACATGTTGCATTAAAAAGCGTTTTACTGTAATGTGGTGTATATTTCACCATGAAACAACGTGGTATTAAGTACTAGATAAAATGTCCTTTTCCCTACAGGAAGAAGTCAAGTAAATCTACGTGTAACCATCAAAATGTCATGAAGTGTACTTCTACTGACTGCACTATTAGTTCACAATAGGAAGATGTTTGTGCTGTGAAGCCAAAGTAAACAAACAAATGGGCCAATTCCAAATTCATTTCAACATCAACATGGCTTTCATAACCCATTCTGTAATGTAATGTGTTTCCAAGTGAAATGTGTGAGAAAATGCAATTTTTGGACTCTGATGTTAAGAAAAACCGTAAGGTGAATTATGACTCGATATTTGCAATGCATTAACATTTCTAATTAAACATAAGGCAGGATACGTCACTGGAAATGTTCTCAGGTTTGATTAAAAGTAGGAAAAGTTTTTGAGGTCGTGCTACTGCTGCCAGGTGCAGAAAGGTATCCCAGAAATCTGCAGTGTCAGCGGCCTAACAGAGCCTCACACACACACACACACACACACCTCACTCACCTGCCACCTCATTAAAGACAATGAAGGTATGGCAGATATGCACAGCGGCCTTTCCATCTGGATTCACTGACAGCTGCTCTACACTGTAAAAATTATTCAGTAAAATTTACTGTAAAAAATGGCAGCTGTGATTGCCAGAAGGTGCAATGTCATTCACACAAGCACTAAACACCATCATGATGACGCTCATAAAATTAAAACATATAATAAACAATAAACATTTAACAACATTAGATGTCACATACAACCCTAATAAACATAACTAATAAGAAAACAACTAACTGTTATTTTGAAGAAAAAACATCAGATTTACATCAGATTTGGAGAATTCTTCAATGAATGAAATGAAAACCCAAACCTGTAGTTCTGTACAAATTATTGTTTTGAAAAACAAGGCAAAGATACTAAGGAAGATGCAACATCACTTAAATAGACAGGAACAAGAAAAACTAAGTTAAGAAAGACCAGAGTACAGAGAATCTAAATGCCTTTATGTCCTCCGTATTCACTCAAAAAAACCAAAACGGGAGAAATAAAGGGATTGAAGAGGGTGAGCTGGGAAAGCAGGTCTCGAAGCCGAGCCAGAAGAATGAAATCCACACTGCACCTCGGTCTGTCTGTCTGCATCGGCGATGACAAACCTACAGACCCACTGCTGAATTATGGGAGCGTGCGTTCGGCGGGATGCGCAGGAAATTGAGAGCACCAATAAAAGTGACTGGAGGCCAGCCGGAGTCGTCCCATAAAGCCAGCTGATTGATTGGGCGGCACACGAGCGCAGATCTCAGGACAGTGTCAGGACAGTAATGGCAGGAGTCCAGCACCAGGTCTGCTTCATGTACAATATTACAACACTATGTGACGGGCCAACAATCCCCATTAACACACTTGTGTTTATGTGCTGAAGGTCAGACGACATGCTGTGCTTCAGAGATTTTAGAGGGGAAAAAAAAGATGGTCTGGTGCAGTTTCAAAATTTTGGTTTTCACGTCATCAGTAGCAAATCAGAATTTTTTACAATTAACTGATGATAAAGAATCCTTATATAAATAATGGTATATTTATTTCTAAATCAAATCAAGTTTGGACAATGAGTACAAATTATGGGGGATTTAAGAGGTATGGCCTCCCTAATTAAAGCAAGACAAAAGAAGTCAGGTTAAATTTTTATATATACATTTTGACAGCATTTTCAAACAACAGTTAACCTCAAAACTTAGATTACAAGTTAGTAACACAAAATGTCTCTTAAATACTTACTTACAAATGTTAAGTCTTAATTAGAGGCACATTTCAGTACATTTTTGTGTACTGAAATGTGATTTTTTTCGAAAAATTGGGTTGAGCAAAACCAACCTCAAAATGCTGTACACACTGCAAAAAGGTTTTTTAAAAAGGTAAGTGTCTGCAAACTAGTTATTTTAGCTACATTAAAATAAAACATGTTGAAAGTTAGTCAGCTTAACTAGTTTAAATGTAGCTAAAATAATACATTACAACCACATACTTTACAAAAACATCAATGAATATTTTTTTTTAGTGCACTGAAATTAAGATTAAGTGAAAAATCAACAACAAGCACATACATTCTTTAAAAGCGTTCTGAAATGTAACCTTTGTCATAAACAAGGGCTCTTGTCCTCCAATATCAACAATATCAATAGTAATCTTATTGAAAAATGAGCTGTATTATGCACAAATGCTGGTTTGATTTCTTCGGTGATGTTCAGCTTACTGAAGGCCGTTTCCACGTAACCAAAAGCTTGGTTTGGACTCTCCAATGCATCAGCACATTTATGACTCTAGGGCCTTAAAGAAGAAACAGAAGGAATGAGAGAGTAAGTAAGAGAGACAGAGAGAGAAAAAGAGCAGGATATGCTGCTATAAATCCAGTAGAGATTTTGGCAGGAAGAGCAGCAACTGCTTTTCATGGCTGTCACCGGGAGAAGAGGATACACGAGAAAAGTAGGTTGGTACTCTACCTACCTAACCTTGGCTTGAACACTGAAATTACTGCTCACGATGAATCTCTCAGAATATTTCTACACTGGCATCGATAATACAAAAGCTTTGGCTTTGCATAATGCTGCAAGCATGCATGTTCACTGCACTCCAACATCGGCGACATCGTGGGTTCGATTGCCAGGGAATGCATGAGCTTTATTAAAAAAAAGTCTATTTATCTTAAATGATAAAGTAAATTTCTTTTAATAAAGCATCTGGTAAAATATTGTACAGGCAGGATAAATGTACAGACACCCTTTTTAGGGTGATCCAAGACACCTTGGTTTAGTGTCTGGAACCTGATCACCACATAAGGTTTTCTTTTGCGATAATGACTCGCTGACTGTACATTATCTCTTAGGTTTTAAAAAAGGGAAGGAGGGGATCAAAAATTCAAGCATGGGCAAAAATAGGCCTCAGTCATTGAATTTCCACTTGAGGTTGGAAAAGGAGATTCTTGCATTCCCAGACAATGGATCGCATTCCCCGACACGTCTGCATGTCCTGTGAATCACTCTAGGCCCGCTGGCCTACAGTTACCTGCGCAAACGACAAATACATCTTAAACCACTCAATTACCCACGATGCCACGCAATTACAGGCTATGGGATACAGAGTAAATGTCAATAGCTGTAATAAGTAAACCACCTACTCTACACCTATGATACACTACGAAATACACTACCTAAAAATTCAGCAATGAAATCCCAGGTATTAATTACAAAATACATTCAAGTAGAAAACCATTATTTTAAATAATAAAAAAAAAAATTAAATAAAATTTTTTGCTGTACTTTGGATCAAATAAATGCAGACTTGGTGAGCAGAAGAGACTTCTTTAAAAAAACATTACAAATCTTAAGGGTATAATATGAATATATATGGCATTTCCTCTTTTAAAATGACCCTGTACTGTATACATACATATACACAATTAAATTATTAACTTAAAAAATTAGATTTGCATATATAAAAGAATTTAGTTTGCCAAATCATTCACCTTAAATGTTCACTTTCTCTTTCTAGCACAAAGAACCAAATACGAGAAACGCAAGCACATGGGTGCAGGATGTCGGAAAAAATGTTTTTGTTTCCGCTTTTGAATGGGCAATTTTCATAGGCATTAACTCATTAAACCCAGGGCCATTTATTTCCGCACAACAGCAGCTGTGCTTCTGGAAATGCATTTCAGGTGCAGAGATGCTTTCATGTGATGCATTTTAAAATGCTGATTTTAAATGGTCCTCTCATGCGCGTCCAAAGATCGCACCACTATCGGCATGCAAGCTCCTCAGAAAAGAAAAAAAGGGGGAAAAGGCCAAATTGAGATGCTTGTACGGCATCAAACGTCTGCTGCCTATTGGCTTGGCTCCACATGACCAAATATGGTAGGAAAAAAGCTCTCTTTCCCGTAAGCAACATGCACAAAAAAAGAAAAACCCAAGGGTTTCACATGCTGTGAAGACAGATAGAGCCTAGTACTCAAACTCGCTGACCACAGAGAGAGAGTGAAGGGACTTCTATCTGCTCTCCCAATGATAACGCTACGTGACGTCCGAGTAGCATCACACAACAAAACATACCTAGCATGCTAGCTGTCCCAAACCACATCCAATCCCACTTCTACACATCCTCGGCTTGCTGAGTGAAAAAACTGAAAAAACCTTTCCCTCCCAGCATTTTTGTCCAAGATTGAGCGGTTTTAGCTTTGAGCTACGTCTCCTCTTACATAACGGCGAGAGACCAGAGTGGAAAAAAAGGTTCTTGTCCAAATATCCAGCCACGGAGATGGCCTATCTCAGTATATCAGTGAGCTTTTGAAGAGTGCTTCACGCTCTACGCAGCTGTGTGATGCAGAAGAAATGAAGCCAAGCGCATTTAGCATCCTTATAATGACACGTGACGTTTTTCACGACCTGTTCAGATCGCCAGAGCGTGCGAGAAGACGTCTGCCAGCACTAAGTGTTTAATCCGTCATTCGTTCGGGTTGGGATCTGATGAGCTCAGTGTGATGTCATGCGAGATACAGTGCTATAAAAGCGATCGTGTACATTTGCTACATTGTATGTTGACAACTGACAAACTTTTCCAAGGAAAATGATCTCATCCTCACTTCTTTCTAAACCTTTTTTAAAAAATTTCTGAAGAAATTGGCTGCTCTTTTTCATGCAAGTGAATGAAAACTGGATCTGTCAAGATAAAAAAAAAAAAAAAGTAATAAAAGCAGTTCTCACAACTTGTGCATTGCATTGCAAATCTATCATATGATAAATTTTGTTTCATGAACAAGCTCAAATTTAATTAGTTATTTATTGATAATTTTGCCCTCTACAGAAGTGATTAGAAAGGATGCAAGTGTCTAAAAAAATTAAAAAATAATATTAAAAAATAATAGTAATATTAAAAGTAGTACAATTTTAATTGTAAATTTTTTATATTTCAGATGTCAACAGAAAGTGAATCATAATAAATGTTATTATATTTATGATATGATTAAAAGTTCTTGATAAATGGGTAAAACCTAGTGGTTTGAAGGATAATGGGTGTGTGTGTGTGTATATAATATAAAAATAATTTAAACTATCTATATAATTTTATAACAATAAATAAAATATTTCTACAGTACACATTCTAGTATATGAAATCAAAATGTAAGAATGTATGAAACTTTTATTGTTTTGATGCTTGAAAAACCGCATCTTTAAGCCCAATGCATTCATTTCTTTTTAAGAGCTACAGATGAGAGAAACCTGTTCTGGTCCATTCATCACATTAAGCTATTACATGGCTTCAGAAGACTTCGAAGGTAACACACAAGTCCTTCAGACTACTTTTGTGGTTTTAAATGTGCTTTTTTTGACAGATCTGATTAACTTTCATTTCCAGAGAGCAGCACATAATTACATTTTTGGGTGTAATTATCCTTTAAAGCTTGTTTCTGTATATAGGCCTTCTACCAAACACCCATCTGAGGTATTAAAAACACCAGGCTTTGCTAAATATCAATTACATACTACATTTGACCTAACATGAGGGCCTCATTTAGGACGAGGCTGCATTTAGCTGCCTGCTTTTCCTCTTGCAATTAACATAACCCAGCACTCTCCATGTATATATTACAGCTGGAACATTAAATGGAACATAAAAATGTATTTCTCATAAAGCTAAGAAGTTCCTGATGTGTCTTGTGAAGTGTGTCTATGGAACCCTGAACACAAGAACGGCAACAAGACTGAAAGAAAAAATATGGGTAAAACCACCAGTGTGATTTAAGGCTCTGTTCAACATCAATATGCAAGAAATATTTTCCCGTTGTGCCCTACATGGTAGCAATGCAAGCCAAAAGCATGAAGCGTTCACTCAGTGCGTGTGTGCAATATGTTCCCTTGTCCTCCATCCTCAGAAACCAGCTTCTGTCATGTTATTTGTTTATGCCTCGTAAGTCTCTGAACTGTGCAAAAACATTCACTCCCCGAGGAGTTATCGGCACGGATAGTGACATTTTTCCATTCCATCAGTATTAATCTTCCTCAGTGTGGCTGTTTTATAGTCCAGAACTCAGACAATGGAATGTGCTTTTTTTTTTCAGCGCGCAAGATTTTAAGAGTATTAATTGACAAGAAATTTCTGAAAAATGCAGGGCGTTGCATTCCTCAGGAGAGATAGCAGAAATAAGATTATAATAACTCGGGCTGGATGACCTCATTGGCAGGCATTACTCAAGGATGCATCATTCGGGAGTTGGAGAGAAGGAACCGTATTTTGTGAGCAAACACGCAGAACACAAGCTCTGACGTTTTAACAAATGGTCACCAAGAGTGTATGTCAATGTACGTCAAGATCCGGGGAGGAGTAATTACTAAAAGCTATCTGACAGAGAGAACATACTTGACTCACTGCCATGAGAGTATTATACACACACACACACACACACACACACACACACACACACACACACACACACACAGATATATACACAAATATATGAAGAGTTTATCTGCAAAAACAAATTACTTTTTTTTTTTTTTTCAATAATAATTTTTATTGCGTTTTATTTAAATTTAATAAAAAAAAAACACAACAACAATAATAATTGAAATTCACAATAAAAAAAGTTGCTAAGAAATGTTAAACAGTTAATCTTCATATATACTAATATTTCATTAATAATAATAAAAATAATAATACTACAATATATTCATTGCCAAGATTTTATATATATTTATAGCAATAATAATAATAATAATAATAATAAATATATATATATATATATATATATATATATATATATATATATATATATATATATATATATATATATATAATATTTATTATTACACACACAAACATTACATTTTACAATAATAGTATTAACAATGATATGTACTAGTATGTATGTATGAGCGTGTGTGTACATACACATTATTAAAGGAAGGTGATATATAATGATATATAACATATAAGCATAAAAATATGCATGTTCATGGCAGAATCCGTTATACTTTGGGACTCCTTAGATGACACATTCCTGAGTGCAGAACCCTTTCCCGTGCCCCTCTCCTCTCTCTTCCAGCTACGCTACCAGATCTCCCCTCTTCTGTGCATATTTCTGCTGGCTGTTATTATTAGCATGGCTCCAGGCCAGCGTTGTCAGGGGCCGAGTGCTGTGTGGCCCCCACCGACAGCAGCTCGACCTGTAAAGCTGCAGGTATATAACACACACAGCGAGTGTCACTCGCACTGGCCACGTCGCCGTGTATAAGACATAGTCTGGCAAATTCACCATGGCTATGTTTAGTGCCACAGGACTGTGCAGCTCGTTCAGGAAAACCTCAAAAAAATTTTTTTTTGCTGCGGCTGCAACTGCCAGTTCCAAGAAAAATCTCTCTTTCTCGAGCAAGCAGGCAGTCACTTATATTTACCCGGCTTTGGACGATTTTGCGAGCTTTATGATAAATTCCTCTATTTTAGTCGAGTGAAATACTACCGCAGTTAAGCCTAGAAATGTTTGAGTGCGAGCGCTCCGTCATGCGGCTCAACTCGACGTACCCTTCCACTCCGCAAAGCCTTTTAAGGAAAGAAAAAGTGCATAAATCATTACCTCAGAGTTCAACATAAAGGACTCCTGCTGCATAATCTTTACATTTACAAGAAAAACACAAATCTCAGGCAAGCATGAAATTGTAAATAATTGAATATTGGAGCTATGGGGTGGTTTCAGGTTCGCGGGTTGAGGGTAGCTAATGGCCAAACTGGAAATGAGATTAATCCACAAACCCAAGAGCCACTCCAAACGACGCTGACCCTCGCTTTTACACACCTGTGCCACACACAAGCACCCATTCAGGGTGCTGACACTGCTTGTGTTGACACAGATCCTGAGTGACTCGCTTACTGCGTTTCAGAAGCGCCCGACTCAATTCCCGATCATTAAGTCTAACCTGAACTAATGGAGGGCCGTTATTATCCGCGGTGGTCTCGCAGACGCCTGTCACAGACTTGAGTGGCGCTACAGCCACACACACACAGACAGAGCAGACAGATTACAACAAGTGGCCATTGTTCTCGTTACTGAGGCCGTGTTCATTAAAGCAGACCTTAATGAGGTCTGCAGGCCTTCCACAGACACACACACACAAGACCTCCGTCACATTCATCAAAACCTCTCAAGTATTTCATCACTCAAAGAGACACGCACAACTGCTTTTACCCATTTTTAAAGACCTGTTTGAATGCTGTGTGCGTCAGTGATTAACAATAACGAGTCTGTAATTACGGCCGACTCCCTATCAATTTGCATCCCCCATTTTTTTTTTTGCATCAGGCCAAGAAGAAATAAACAAAGGGCCTGTTTGCTGCTGCTATTGTTTTGCCCTCAGCGTCAGCGAATGCTAATTTCCCGCAATTTGGTTGTTGACCCTGTTCCAAAACATGGCTGTTTTGTAGACTGTCTATACTTGAATTTAAGGCAGCATAATAACTGAAACTGAACCTCATGAGCGATTAATTGTATTTTATATTAGTATCATGCGAAACTACAGCAAACAAGATTTGTTTTTTTTGTTCATTTTTGACATTAAATGAAATGTTTCAACATGCCATCTTGGATGATTTTTTTATAACATAGCCTACAAGTTTTCTTTTTAAAGCAATGACAAAAAGAACCATTTTTGATTCACCAAATAATATTTAACATCCATGGATCAATATTAAATTTCACAAAAGGTTCTTTATAGTGGAAAAAATGTTTACACCAGTCAATAATTTTGCTATAATAACCCCTAGATATGCAAATTTCAGTTGATTAAATTTGCGCTAATAAAGTCTTACTACCGTACTGGAAAGAAAAAAGTAGCACATTGATCTGCTAGTCACTGATACTCTTTGATGAAGAGATCTTGTCAAATGCTTCTGCAAAAAATGCATTTTAAAAGATGAATGTATGGTCGAACGTATCTGTGAATGTTTCTAAATGCTCACTATAAGAAGCCCCTGCCGAATAGAAGTAACTACAACTTTTTTCTCACAATTCCGAGATATAAACTTGCAATTCCAAGATAAGGACAATATCTAGCAATTCTGACTTTAGAACATGTAATTGCAAGTTATTCAGGATTTTGATATATAAACTCACAATTCAAAGAATCGATCAACTCTCTAATTCCTCTCAGAATTGGGATGCCGATTATACAACGGTACTATATGATGTGTTTTTTAGTTCTGAAGTGAATCCACCTGTAAAGTTGAGTTGATGAGTTGTGGGAAAACTATAAAGAAACCAGAAATAGTCATTAACCTAGTACCTTTGTCATACTCATTTCAACATACTACTATACGGAACACACTAATTTAATCTCCAAATACTATGTTTGCTGAAATGCGACACAGCAGATTTGTTCACAAAGCTAATCACAATGCATATTGCCTTCTTTATGAAGAATATGTGCAGTGCTGCCTTTGAATTTGGTCAAAATGTTGTATCTTAACATTACAAACCTTTTTGAACAGCTTTTGATGCCTTAAGATCTGAGCAGGCAGTTCACTAGGTCTTGGAACAGAGCTACTACTCAACCAATGCAAATGTATATTTTTATGATTACCCATTCTGGACATATTTTCGGACTACTGAGACATGTATCAAATCAATTCCCTGCCTTTTCTGCTCACTTGGAATCACTAGCCCTGCAAAGTACAGCAGGCAAGCGTCTCCACTAGTTTGGACTCCAACTGAAAAGTAATAAAATTCGCTTTAAAAAAGCCAGACCTGAGATGTTTATTAATAGCATGAAGAGCGATTGTAATGGCGAATCATTAATAACACATTTCTTATGAGGTAAGAGTCTCTCCGATGCCAGTTTGTCTCTGTACAGAGCGTTGCTGATTAAAAACTCTCACCATGAGAGCGCGTTTCTGCGTCTGACTCGCTGCCAGCTGACTGCCGATGAAGAAATTAACTCATTCCACAGTCCTTCTCAACTTACAAATACACACCGAGCTGCAATACCGCAAAGTGACGTACAGTTCCGCTTATGTAAGGCAGTCAGGATGCATTTCATTTAACGCGAGCAGGTAAATATACATTTGAAAAAGGATTCGTGAGTGACAGCCATGCCGGCGGCTTTGATCTCAGGCTTTAATCAGCTTTAATTGGCTCTCGCAGAAAAACGCAATGACATGCGAAGTGGAAAGAAAAAGGAGGCGAGTGTGCGACTCTGCCTCGCATTCCTGAGGATCCCTCTAAGGCGAGTGTGCTAGTACGTAAATATGCTTCTGATTAGACGGAAAGAGTTCACTCCATAAAGGCTCTCTTAAACAATTACCGCTGCTACCATTACCAGACGCACACTTAAAGACTGAGGTCTATTAAGGAATTAACAGACAAAGAAATAAGCGTCTGAGGTATTCAGGGGATTTTGCTCTGGGTTATTTATTTTTTTTATGATTTCAACATCATCAGTCAGCTTTTGTCTTTGGCAGTCCGCGTAGGTCATCTGTTACTCAATACCGCTCAAATTCATCATGCTAGCAGTAACATCACCTCTCAAGATTGGCTTTTTATTTGACCCAGCTTGGCTCGTGATAAGGATGCATGTACGATCTGACCATGTAAGGCTGAAAGAGCACAAGGCGAGAACCGGCAAAGAAAAGCGCGCTTGCTTTCTTAGGTCAGGAGGTCAGGTTTGACTAGCAGCTAGCTAAAGCGCTCCTTACCTCAGCAGAATCGGCATTCGTCAAATCAAAGCTCGCTGGCTCTCCCTCAACACCTTTATGGGATCGCTGGCTCACAACACGGGCCTCAGCTAAGCACCTACATCAACATGACCTCATGCTAGAGTCAACGTCAATTTTCATGCGTTCTTTCGCTTCTGCATCATGACCGACCCTAAATATGTCCCCTAATTCTTCATTT
Source organism: Puntigrus tetrazona (assembly GCF_018831695.1). Taxonomy (NCBI): domain Eukaryota; kingdom Metazoa; phylum Chordata; class Actinopteri; order Cypriniformes; family Cyprinidae; genus Puntigrus; species Puntigrus tetrazona. The sequence continues at coordinate 2,083,923 of NC_056702.1, forward strand.
CCCTCTCACGGAGTGATTTCTGATGGAATGTGCTGGACATCTCTTGATTAGTTTTGTTTGTTTAGTGGTCGGCCGAGGCAGAGGACGGGGAAAATGGGCTCGCCGAGACATTTCCTGCCCATGTTTTTGCAGATGAGAATCAGCTCGCTGCAGAAAATAAAAACTTGTATTGACTACACGTTACTATTATGGTCATTTCGAAAGCTTGACATGACATGGTTTTTGAAGGATGGCATATTCATTCAGGGAAGTAAGAATGATAAGAAAAGTGCAGGGTCACTCTGAATCAGTTATGAATATTGAATATTTGATTAAATGATTGTCACTTACCACTTGCATGTTCATTTAGACTAATGAACATTCCTCTAGCTCAAAGAAATGCCAAGGTCATGGATTCGATTCCCGTGGGAAAGCAATGTAATGCAATGTAAATGGCTTTGGATAGAATAATAAGCCAAATGAAGATGCTACCAGTTAGCAGGCTCTTTTCCTTAAATGTAAAGTTTATCTAAAAATGACAATTCAGTCATCATATAATTCACCCTCATTTCACCTGCAAGAATGTCTTTCTACTGAATTTTGAAAAATGTCTTCATAGAAAGTCAGTTTGGACACCACTGTCTTTTCACATATTTTGCATACACATACACAAATGAAAGTAAATTATAGAGGTTTGGGACAACTTGAACATAAGCAAGAATGCCAAAATTTTCTGTGTGAACTAGATGGCCAGGATACATTTCTTTTCTTTGCATTTCAGCCAAAATTGTAAACGTTCCCTTATTCTAAATCTAGCCACATGTAGACAGTTTATCAATACTGCAGCTTCATAGTTGTCATCTTTTTTCCCTACTGAAGCATTATTATTTAAGTCCAATTATGACCATGCATATGAATGAAGAAGCAAAAACATCCATTAGCCTTCATCACCCCTGAAAAATCCTGACAAACCAGCAGTCTGAGAGCAAGCCTAGTGCACTTAAGATCTCCTCAGAATCCAAGGCCAGGCACCATTAGACTTTTCCACTGAAACCTGCCGGCTCAATAAAGGACAACAAACAGACCACAAAGTCAAATTACAGCAAAAAAAAACCTGGAATCCTGCTGCAGAAGAACTTAATGTAAAAGGCGGGAGGAATTTCAGATTTATATATTACTAACAAAACATCTGGGGCACTTATTGCATATTTGCAGGGACCTAAATAAACACAAGCTAAAGTTTCAGACGGCTCTGACTTCACAATCGAGGAATGCCCCCGTTTCGCCTGCGTTTCCCGATCGTCACCGTCGGTTTGCAGCTCAGCGGTTCTGAGAACGCTCAGAAACGCTGCAGCGTTACACAACTGCGGTTCCTGGATCCAGTGCTTTAAAATTACAGGCTATCGGATTCAAAGCGGCAGAGGAATAGCTGAACATATGAAGGGGGAAGGGCTACAGAGCTGCATCTCCTCCTGGGGTTTCTGCAGAATGAACAGAAAAAGTTCATTTGACACCTCACAAGGGTCATCTAAAAGAATCATTATTTCAGCTTTGCTTTACACAATGACTTTGACGATGCTTTGTATTTCCAAAGTGTAAGCAATAAAAATAGACAGACAATGCATGACGCATGTGCATAAATCTTCTCGTGGATAACCAAAAGTGATTTCAGTACAGTGATGGGAGTTTCATATCTAGAAAAATGTTTTGCACATTTAATGAGAACCTCTATAATGCAAACTTGCAAATTAAATTGTCAGCTCAACTATATAATTACATGTTTTGATGCATTTGAGCGATCCAAATAGAGTTTTGGCCAATGTTCTGCTTTTGATAAAACAAGGCCATGAATGTAGACTAAACCAGATAAGAAGCAGAAGGACATCAATCTAGGACTGTCCGAATGCCCAAATAGGGCCGGGCTGTATGAGACTGTAAACCGTGTGACAGCAGAAGCATGTCTGCCGATTCTGATAAACGTTTTTTACCTGTAGTCTGACACCAAACAGAAAACTATAATCTTCTCTGCATGTTGTTTCACAGACGGGTGCCTCCACTGCACAGCTCCATTGATTATAGTGTGAGTGATTTAGATTTGACGTGACATGCCACTCACATCCGGTAACAACACGTAACTGTAGGTTATTTACATGTGGCAAGCGGCCTCACATCTAGCCATATTAATAAGAATTCATCCAGTCTTATTTACACTAGATTACTGTTTTACTGTTTTAGTCTTATGTATATTATATATATATATATATATATATATATATATATATATATATATATATATATATATTTAAAATATTAAGCTGCTGTTTTAAAGTTTCATGGATGCATTTTTTATAGCCAAAAATACATTAAAAAATTGCAATAGAATCAAATATTATTGACAAATACTGTCATGTGATCCTTCAAAAATCATTCTGATTCACTAAATATTATACGTTATTATTAGAGTTGGAACTTTGTGCCACTTAATTTTATTTAAGTGGGGGTTTATTTATATTTTCCCATGAAAATAAATGTGGCAAATCATGCCAAAGTGTTTCAAACACTTGCCATAAACACACTGCAATAATCTACTACCAAAAAAGGCCTCCATAATTCAAGAAGAAAAGACGGTATCTTTTGACATTATATACGCCTAAAGACAGCTGCTTAATGTATCTAAGTGACAGACTATCTTAAACATTAGGCTAGCAGTCAAAACGGTGTCTAAACAAATGGTCCTTATTGCATCTCAAATGTTTTATTGTGCCTTAAAATGCCACATTTCATTTGCACCTCACGTCTGTCGTCTTTTCCCCACTGAGAAGCAAGCAGTCCTTGGGTTTCTAAACGCAGGAAAACACTACCGTCTTTCTCCTTGGATTACGGTGTCATCCTTTTGGCAGCATATAGTGTTTATGACAAGGGAAGAATTTCAGTTCTCTCGGGTCACTGTGACTTTATTCATCATGATTTACACGAGTGGCTCTGGACGGGTCTGTTGTAAGATGGACCCTCAAGACCCCTACAGGCAGCCTGTTCCCATAACCCAACAAAGAGGGAGCCAAAACAGAGAAAAAGTGCAAAATGGGGGAAAACACTGCTGTTTTGCATTCCAGAGACTATTCCAATCATCTGTCACCAAGTTCAGTCTGCTCCTTTTAAGGCGAGGGCATTCCCCACATATTTTCCAAACACCACACTGTTATCAGATCCCGTTTCATGGCCAATTACTGGCCCGCAGTATTGTGAGGACCACGCTTCACTGTCCGGGCTGCTATTCTGACAGACCATCACTCCATCATTCTGCGTTCACATCTTCCCTCAAGCTCGAACTCGTACATCTAAAGGTCAGAGCAATAAAACGAGGTCCAGAATCACAATCTGACAGATTCTGCACTAAGCTGCATGCACATTATAAGCTGAATCAGCCGAATACACAGCTGCCCTACAGTAGGCGCGGAAGCCTGGCCTGTGCGGTTGTGTTAATAAACGGGGCCATAAAATTAATTTAATAGTTTGCAATAAGTACAGAGCTTGCATTCTTTGTCGGTCGGGATTTACGGGTTCGCTGCCAAAACGCAAACAGCAACAATCGAGATGCTTCATAAATGCATCGCTTTAGTTAAACAAGCACTCAATGGTTCCCAGAAGAGAAATTTCCCAAAGCATCCAGTTTAAACCCCCCACCCCCTCAGCTCCGTCCCAAATCCCACAACAGACATGAATTAAACAATACAAGAATGTTCATGGCCGGTGATTCCACGCCACAAATATTTTGAGAAGAGAGTGTGGAGATGCGGGCAGCCAGAGAAAACTCTAAATCCGTTTTGGACGATACCAAGGAGACTCTTAATGGGTTACAGCATCTCTAAATCTGGGAGAGTAGCTCCCTATTTATGAAGACTACAGGATGCTTAAGGAGAGATTACTTACACAGAATACCCCAAAAAGATGCAAAAAAGCTGAAGATCCCTAAAAGAGTTCAACGCAATAAAAGGGTACACTTAAAAAAAAATCCAATCAGGTCTACGGAGTATCAAAATGCATTTTTAGACAGTTCTGCCAGCTGTCAATCAACTCGGGCCCTTTTCTAGAGATTTCAGCATGTGTATAGGAAAGAAATCCAGGCTGTAAATGTAAATAAGGTAAAGAAGTATGCAAAATGGTGGATGTGGAAAGAAGAGGGAGAAGAAATAGGATTAAGAGACTTAAATAAACATTCAGTTTCACTCTCAAACATTCAAATAACAATCAACATGCATCAATACAAAAGTAACTTATATTTGCATGCACCCCATAGCTGAATTTCATATTCAGGGCTACAACTTTCTAAAAGTTTCTAAAATAATCTATAATATTCAACATACTATAAAACGCATGCAATATAAGCCACGCTTTTCAACAAAAGACTTCACAGAGACTAACGCCAAACGGTTAATGTTTTACCAAGCTAGGAGGAAGAGTGTATAGAAAGAGCGTCAAGTTAGTAAACTCGCAGCCGAACATCTGGCGGTGAAGGTAAAGCTCACCTGCGCGTTGAGGCGAACGAAGCGTGCGTCCTTTAGATGTGCGAAGAAACCTGCAAAGAGAAAATGACTTGAGCTGTTCCTTCACTCCCAAAATCTCCAGCGTTCAGTAACAGGACTCTGAGTTTGGGAAGCTCCGCCCTTTAGAAGCCGTTCACTCCATCCGACCTCCGCCTTCTTCACCCGCCGAGTACAGTTGCAGTTCCAGACTCGTCTAAAGCATCGGTAACACGATTAATAACCCCAATTTCAAGGGGAAAAAAGAATATCACTGCATTATAATATCCTTATGAAATCATTGTTTAATTCATATAGTTAAATCCTAAAATATCTAATACAATTTTATTACTTCCATACGTGCATATCCCGTTTTATTATGTGACCGCAGCACAGAAAGGAAAACATATATTTGACAGCAAACATCATGCTCACGTGGTCCAGCAGAAATTTATTTTGCTCTAAAATTACCCCGGTTACTGTGTATTATCCTGCTTATTAAACGGACACTAAATCAATAAAAGAGCCTACGTGGATATGGAATGTATTATACATAATATATAGCCTATCGTTTCGATGTTAAATTATTAACCTATAGCGCTTCCGCGAATAAAAATAGTCCATGAGAGTGAACAACAATAGGAAAGCTCCAAAAATACGATTAAGGTAATTATATATTATATATATATACTGAGGTGCATTCGAGGATGTTTTGACCAAAAATGTGTATGTAAGTGTATTGTGTGAGAATCAGACCACAGTGTTAGACTTGAGGTGTGTGTGTGTGTGTGTTGGCAATATTATAAATGGCTGAAAATTGCATTCTTGAACTCTGGCAAATAAATCAAGCAAACGCCATCGAAGGAAAACGAGGATTTATTTGTTCTACACATATGAGTCTGCTGAAACAGAAGTGCTCAAGTGCTTCACCTCAAAGTGCGAGCAAAATATCTCTTAGTATTTTCCCACGAATTGGAAACCGAGAGCAGTCAAATGTCGATTACTTTGCCTGTAATTTGGTTACACAGGAGAAGTTGCCAGACATTTTTGGTCTTTTGATCTGAGGGCTTTGCCTGCACTATATTTGCCTGAAGATCTCAGATGTTTACTTTTATAATGTGCTTTGGTTTATATCATCGGGGAAAGACCTCAGATGACCTCAGATATTAATACGAGTTCCTGAAAATATTAGCCGCTTGCCTTAACTTGCTCTAAGAAAGGGAATATCTGAAGATTGTCTCTCTCTATGGGAGTATATGAACTTGATTTAACCAGGACATCTGAAGCATCGAGAGTTTAACATCACAGAGAATTGTAGGTGAACCCCAGGGTGCTAATATCTGCTCTGCTTTATATCTCTCAGGATGTGATTTCACATGACTGCTCATCTCCAAAGGCCCCATGATTGTGGATACTAAAGATTTAAACTGCAATAACTTACAGAGTGAGGCGTTTTTACATTTTCTGCTATAAATAATGAACTGTACAAGCTATGACCTGTTGATTTTAATATACATAAGATGAAGTGTGCAGCATCTCGGTTATCAACTCGGTGAACCGAGGACGTTACAGAACAATCTGGTAATTCTCCTTGATCTCTGAACTTCTCTCACATTGATCCTAAACCTTCCTGGCATTAAAAAGACTGCGGCAGGATACAATGAACCTTTGGAAGTCGTTTTCCAGGGAGGAAGAACAATGTGCATCTAACATTGCCAAAGAGACGGCATCTGCATCCAATCTAAACCAAATCCATCTGCTAATCATAAAAATGAGAAACCTGCATTAATAGGATAGTAAAAAGATACTGCATGCTTTAAGATTATGCACAAAGATTTCAAAATAACTTTGATCCACTTGAGAAACATTTAGATGGTGTTTTTTTTCTTCTTTTTTTATGTGTTTGTACAACTAGAAAACTTGCTGCATGTGGGTACTTGCCATGCAACTTATCTATAAACATCCAAAAATTTAAAGTGCAAAACTTCACTCACTTTAACTAATTATTTATTCATTCTTTTTAATTATTTGAAAATTTAATTTGTAAAAAAGAAAACAAATAGATGATTAAGCAATCAGTGTTTTAACTTCAAAATTCACGCAATTCAGTGTTAATTGCCATTTCTTGATAATTATTTGTGAAATTTACAAGCAGGTTTGGAGCAAAAAGTAAAAAGTTCAATGTGAAAATGTTCCATTTCAGCCTGTCAATTAATGTGAGATCATAAGATTTGCTATAAAATAAATAATTATATTACAAATGTTTATTTCAGTTCTATGTGAAGTAGTTCTTCGTGTTAACTCCTCATATCCACATAAACAAATACAAGCATCCTAAGGCTCAAACCCACAGGTCTAGTTCAGCTGAATGCTCTGATTTACTTTTCTCTGCTGATTTAAAGAGTCTGTTATGACCTAAAGCTTTTTCTGCGCCCAAGTGGATGTGCTGACTCAAGTCTCGATGACTGATGGCAGATCTGTGCTGGTCTGCCATCTGCGTGGTAATAGAGGATACAGTGCCACCCCAAATCCTTCCCTTCACCTCCCTGTACTTCCTTCTTTAAACATCTGTCCGTGCACAAAATGTTTTATTCCAGGATAAAAACTGTACCACTTGACTATCTTGAAAGGCTCCATTTGAGGCCTGCAGATAAGTTTGTGTGACTTTGTCCCCCCCTGGTGTTGATTTCATGCCTGTTCAGTCGATGTAGTATAAATGCAGAGCGCCATCTGCAGGTCAACACTTAAAACCGCTTTAAACTGTATTTGATGCAGTTCCCGTGGCATTGACACTACTGCATGTTTTAATCAAATATTTGATCTTTTAATGAAGGACTTCGCCGTCCTAATTTACTCAATAAACTTTTATTAAAAAATTTAACTATTTTCTGTTTGTAAACTTCAAACAGGCAATAAAATAATCAAGCTCTTCACCCCAGGGTAAACAGAAGCTTTATTGGTTTCAATCAACACTGAATACGAAGCAAATATTTACACAGTTGATATGATAAGATGTGAATATGAGGTTGTTCTATTATCTAATCCCTCTCTATGGACAGCACGCCACTCGCACATTTTAATCGCAGCAAATCACAATTTAATATCGCGTGCAAGCCACAGCTGGCTGACAAAATAAATGAATAATTTACCATAAAATAATGTTCAAGGTGATTCAAATTCAAACAAACAACATGAGCATTGTATCAAGATGCCCCTTTATCATTTCAAAATATATATTCAAATAGGAAACAGTTTTAAATTGCCTTATATCATAACATGGCTGTTTTTTTTACTGTATTTTTTTGATCAAATAAATGCAGCTATAGTGAGCATAGAGACTTCTTTTCAAAACAATTATAAAAACTGCACCAACCCCAAAGTTTTGAATACGTCTTTAGGAATAGTTCACCCAAAAATAAAAAAATTGTGCTAAAAATGTGCTCGCCCTCAGGCTATCTAAGATGTAGAGGATTTAGTTTCTTTACTGGAAGAGATTTGGAGAGATTCAGCATTCCATCGCTCAGAAATGGATGCTCTGCCGTCAGAAGGAGTCCAAACAGCTGTTACAAAACACACCACAATAATCCACAACACCACCCCAGTCAATTACTTAACAGCTAGCAAAGTAAAAAGCTGTGTTCTTAACTTCAAACTGTTGCTTCTGGCTAAAATATGTTGCTTTCTCCAATGAAAACGTAATCTCAACTGAATTAGGAGGAAAGCATGCACAGAACAAGCACCGTTTACAAGTGCAACCACTCCAGATCGGTTCTGAACAAATATTTGGGTGGATTTTGATATGAGAGGAGAACAGAAGATGGACTTTTTCCACTGGTGGAAGCATTATTGTTACGTTGGTTAAAAAAAGTTAAAAGGCCTTGATGGATTTGTTTCTTACAAACACATAGCTTTCACTTCACAAGATGTTAATTGCTGGACTGGAGTGGTGTGGATTGTTTTTATCAGCTGTTTAGACTCTGACGGCACCCATTCACTGCAGAGCATCCATTAGTGAGCGAGTTATGTGATGCTACTCCGAATCAGTTCTGCTAAAGAGACAAACTACATCTCTGATGGCCTGAGGGGGAGTCGATTTTCTAAATATTTTGGCTGAACTCTTCCTTTAATGTTGCATGGAAGCCATAGCCAGCTGACAAGAATAAATGAATAATTTACCATAAAATGTTGAAGGTGATTAAAATTCAAACAAACATGAGCTTTGTATCCACGCCGCCACTTTTATCATCGGCAAGCTCTTTTCTACTGTCCGGCATCGAAAAGCTTCTTCCTGCCCTCCATGCCTGACATCGCCTCCACGTTTTTCCTCCAGTCTGTGACCTCTTCCTTCTGATGGAGAGAAAATGCTTCAGTGAGACAGAAAGACAGAGATGAGAGCAACTCAAATGGTTGCACGGCCGCGGCGGACCGTGGCAGCACGCATCAGACAGACAGACGGGGCGGTTTAAATGCCAACATTTCATCACCGCCGGCCCTTTAAAGAAATCACTTGATTTCTAAAATAAGCCGTCTCTTCAGACGCAGCACATCTGAGCGAATGAGCTGAAAGCACGGCCTGTACTAGCAGCCAGACGGGCTCCTGGTGTCTCGAGTACACTTGTTATAACGTGAGCTGGAGTGTTACCTTTTCTTCTTCTTTTTTAACTGTTTTGAGGTTGGCTTTGAAGTCAGCTTTCATGACTCTGGTGTCTGTGAGCGCTCCCAGCATGGCATCCGCCGACTTCTTCACCCTTCTCAAGTTCGGCCGCTTCATTTTTCCCTTCAGTTCATAGATCTTTTGGGTTAATGAGAGAATCTGGTAATGAACAAATATATCAGGCTTTAGTTAATAAATCTTTGAAGTGGCTGTATCATGAAAAGATTTCATATTTTCAAAGGAATATATATGGGTCTGGAATAAGATTTATATATATATTTTTTAAGAATTAAATACTTTTATTTAGCAAGGACACGTTTAATCTACCAAAAGTCATAGTAAAGATAAACACCCCCACCCCCTTCTAACCCCATGGTATATCATTTTGTTCATACCTCATTTTTCATTTACATACCTCTGCATCATTTCTGGTGACCTTTATATTGAGGTCATAGCGCGCTTCATCCACAATGTCAATCTTGTGGTGCAAATCTCTACAAAGCTCCTGCAAAGACCAATGATGATACATCAACTCAAATCACTAATGCAAACACCATGAACACGAGTGCTTATGATATGTTGAGAGATGTTTTGGGATGCAGCCATCTGGCCTCAGTAACAGCTCTGGATGTAAATATCTGCCACAGTAAAGTGTTGCACCTGCAGTTCTTGGACCGAGAGGCCTGAGAGATTGAGGGGCGGCGCTCTCTCCCTCAGGGTGTTTTCTCTCTCCACTTCTTTCTGCTCTTTTTCTTTCACCAGCAAGCTTTCTGCCTTTTTCAGCAGTTTGCTCTAAGGATCAGTCGAACAAAAGGTGAGAGAGGTGTCACGTAAGTACAAAATACACTGTTCTTCGCTTGTGTCCACTGACAGAGCTAAACATTTGTACATGATTTCAGTGATACCTTCGGACTGGATTTACTAATGCAAATTATTAATGCAAATCAGCTGAAGGCACAAAAACACACATCAAACCAGTTCTGAGTACAATTTTTAAGTCACAGCTGTCCTTCCAAGTAATAGATAAAGGATACACACACACTCTATCCATCTCTCCACCCATATATCATGAATTTTTTTTTATTTAGTTTTCATCGTGTTTATTTTATTTCATTATTGTTTTCAATATCTCCATATAAAGTTTTTTTTTATTTTGGCTTAATCAGTACACCAAGCTAAAGGAAAATAAGAAATATTTCAGTTCAGTTTTTAAGCTAACAGTAGTAACAACAGTATTTACAAAAAAGTTCATTTGCAAAAACAGATAACATGCGTTTTAATTGTGCATTCTAATTAATCTCTATGAAACTGCAGTGAAGTTCATTTGATTAGGTTAAAAAATACAACTTACTAACACAATAAAACCATGATAATATAATAAAAACAAAGTCTGTAAATAGCAAAAGTGTTACATGTGGTTTCATAATACTATAAATACACATTTCTGCTTTTAAATTTTTCAAAAATGGGCCCCATCCACATTCAGTGTAATAATAAATGTAAAATACATTTTTGCTCTAAGATTACTATTAAACTTCACAAATAATAACAGCAGGTGAGCTTACTGAAATAAGTTTAATCATTTTGAAGTAAAGATTTTTTTTTATTTAAACATTCTTTAAAAATCCACAAATGCTGTTAACTGAGCTTTAGGACAGACCCACCCACACACACACACACACACACACACACACACACACACACGCACCCACACACCCCCACACACACACATGCGTTGGACTATAAATTTCTGCTTAGTTTTGACCCACCTTCAGCTGAAGTCTGCGTGTTGCTGAGTATTTGGATTTGGCCTTTTTCTGCAACAAGAGTGAGAGTTAAGCTGAGCTCATAATAGTCTGTGGTTCTGTTAAGACAGCGCTGTGCGTGGGTTTAATCGACACGGGCCGCGGTGCATGCATTAACTGCCTGACCTGATTACTGTTAGAATCTCCAAATTGAGGGCTCAGTAGCTCGGTGTAGTTTTAAGCAGGGCAGAGCAAACGTACAGTTCAGATTAGTTTTTAACATGCTGTTCGGCGTCCTTACAGAATTACTGAGCAACTAAAAACCATTTAGAGCTGGATTAGGCTCATCCATTCAAGCGTTCACTGGACTTTAATATATAGAGAGGCCACCGCGTGCACGGCTACTTTTAACTCTTGCTAATCAGCATAGAAACTATATAAAGGGAAACAATTAGAATGAGACAAAACTTTGAGACATACAGTAAGTGTGGTGAGAATTTACTTACCGGTCTGTAAAGACGTCATTGCATGTAAAAAACAAACAAACAAAACATTATATATGTTGCCAGCGCTATATTATGTAGTAGCTATGGTGTTCTACAATGTTCAGCAGCTATATAGTATCATTTTCAAAGAACCAGCTTCATAATTCATTGTCTGTGTATTATTATAAAACTTTTATTTTTAGAAATTACACAATTAACAAATACCTTAGTAGTAGATGAATAAATAAAGTTGTAATATTTCAGAAACGTGTATTAATGAAATTATTTAAGTGGAAAAACTTTATTTATGGGAAAAGAAAATAAACCGCATAGTTATTTAGCAAAATCAAACCTTGGAATTTCCATTCAAATATTTTTTTTTTTTTTATTTGAATTTTAGTTACATTTGTAGTATTTTTGCTGTGATAATTCTTTTAAAAAAATTTTATTTAAGTTTCAGTGGTTATTTTAGCGCATCCTGTTAAACTAAACTAAAATGAGAAATGTTGCATTGAGTTACAAGTAACAATTCTTGTGGTTTCATTTCTTCAGCTTTCCTTTTGGATTTAGTTAACTCGAATAACCCTGACTCACAGTTTGTAAATAAGCCGTTTTGGATAAGTATGACATTGACAGGGTCAATAGTCTAATAAAGATAACACTCACCCTTCAGACATGACTGCAATACACTATGTGACCTGAAAGAGAGCCAAAATAATTGTGGTCACTATTCAGCACTTCATCATTCATATCTACACACGTCAGGCATCACTAGTCAAATGCCAAACAACTGTCACGGATTAAGAGTGACGCCACAGTCAAGGGTTGCTCCTAAAAAAGCGAGTTTAAATGCATTAAAGAAACCCGACGTCCTTTGACATCAAAAGCTACAGATCCACTAATGCAATTCCAGTATGCAGACGGTTCACGGCACTGCACCGGACATCGGGTCTGGCTTTAATACCGGTCATCGCCGAGACTCAAACACGGAGGAACCGTGACCTTTAGTCTGCCAATATAACAAACCACCTCTCTGTGTGCATCCACCGTTTTTCTCAGCGTCTTCAAAGATACATTCATTACGGCTCGCGGTTCAAAGAGATCGGGGTCTCGACATTTCGGCCCCGTGGAGAAAACAGTGACCTTGGCGGTCTCACTGAACGCTGTGAGCAAGGGTTAATGGGGTTCCTCTGGGAAAATGGTGCTGAGGGATGCATTTAGGGGCAGAAAGCATGTGGATAGGCAGTCTAGACTGTGTTTTAGTATGAATTCATCCCTGTGATGAGAGATACTGATGCCACGAAGTCTGAGAACTGTTATGTAGTGAGGATAAATCTGGTGCAACAGGCATGGAATGAATCAGATGCAAGATAACGATAAAGGATACAGCGAATCTGTATTTTATCTATCTGAGGAGAATATCGGTTGTAAATAAACACAACAGCCTGGCTTTGGTCCTGCTAATGTTAACGACCTTGATATAACTGCCATGGCTTTGGCAAGAAACAGGCGAGCCATTGACCTGACATTCATGTTTGACATTCTTTAGGACTTATGTGTGACAATACACAGGAGTGTACAGTACTTTAGGGAAAAAGTCATATTTGTACCGCTTAGAATTTTATTTAAAACTAAAAATGGAAATTTTATAGTTCGCTTAAATTTTTTAGACTTAAATTTTACTACCTTCACTGAAAATATCTTTCAAATAAAAGAAATTAAACAAAAGGAAAAAAAATAAATAAATAAATTGCGTAATGTACATGTATATATATATATATATATATATATACATATATATAAACACACTATATAATAATATTTTATTTACACATTTCTGACAGCGTATTTTGCATAAAAAATCTGAACAGAAAACATTTTCATAAAAATACGTGCAATTACATTTTGCCTAACAATAAAAAAGTAAATACGCTTGTTTATGATGGTGCAAAGCCAGATCACCTGGTCATCTCTGACAGACAGGTGGGACAATACTCTGGCAGCATCTCTCACAATATACAGTTACAACCGAGTCCATCCTGAATGTCATTCCAGTCATACCCTCTCATTCACCTCACAATATCCCACACTATTAGTCTGCAGATCCTAGAGTTATTAATCATACCGACAACACTTTCAAAAAGAAACAAAACTCAAGCAAACGAAGTGAACAACCCTTCCATTTGCTCAAATCAAAAGACTCTTCAACCGCTCTCTGCTCTCTCTCTACCTTCTAAGACCTCTGAAGTGGACCTTTGATTTCCATGGCAGACATGGTTAGACATGATAAAAAAAAAAAAAAAAAGCATCAATACAGGGCTCTTACCTTTGAAGAGCAGACCAGGAGCGTGAAAAGAGGAGTGAAGGTACAGAGAAAGATGGTGTAGTGTGATTTTTTTAATGATTGATCCATGCCTCACCTCTCACATGTGAATGGCCAACCAAAATAACTCAGAAGTGCAGCGCCTCCCATGAATGCCAGCTTTTGGCACACCATTCTTCTAGAACCGGACAAAACACAACAGCACAGCACAGAAAATCCTACAGACAAATTCCCACACATTAGAATTCATATATTCAGGTGATTAAGATTCCCACGGCCACCCCAAAGACAACAAAGGCTCCGGGTGTCCTACGGTCAGATATAAATGCACATAATTGTTTAATTGAGCATTTTATGGTCTCATGCTACGCTCGGAGGCCTGAATTTCAAACGAGAGTCCTAGTATTCAGTCGAGCGCGGCATTAATTACAGGTGAATATCACCTCGAGACTGCTGGGAAGAATGTGAAAATGGATCATAGCATTTAAGTCATAAAAGCAGGGAGAAAGAGGCACATTTATCTCCATATCGAGGCCAAGGGGGCAAGTTTTGGTCTAAAAGCCTGAGATCGATAAACGCATGACCCCGTAATGCATCGAGAAAGGTTTTATGGTTCAGCGAAGGACTACGTGGTAAACCTGGTTTGGCTTTTGCGTACATAAAGAGGGGACGGCGGAAGGACATACACCTTCGGTGGAATCTGGAGTATGAGAGCGGCAGCTGTCGACAAGCACTGAGAGATGAACACAAGCGTCCCATGACGCATCGCTCATGCGCTTTTGTCTGCGCTGCGGTGTAGTGATTACATGTGCGCCGCAGCACGTGCCTCCGATGCCGTTTATTTTTAGAAGGACTCAGCGCTATCACGATGATAACACGACCCCAGCCCTTAAACTCTTCAGGATAATACCGTGTAATGACCTAAGCTGCTAACTGAAAGATCGAGGGTTCAAAGAATGCAACAATCACACTTCATAATCCAGAAAACGATAACGAGGCGAGACAACATTTTCAAAGCATTAATTGGACGTTCAAGATTGGATTGGCTTGATGTAAGGCCTTGTTTACACCTGGTTTTAACTCTTTAACTTTTTAGGTTGCCAGGTACTGTCAGTATTTTTTGTTGATTTTCACTATATTTTCATTTCTCCAAGAATTTTTTGTTCTATCAATATCTGAACATGCAATACGTGAGTCTCTGTGTGACCGTGAACCACAAAACCAGTCATAAGTGTTGAAACTGAGATTTATACAACATCTGAAAGATGATAAAAATAAACTTTCCATTGATGTATGGTTTGTAAGGATCAGAAAATATTTAGCCGAGATAAAACTACTTGACAATCTGAGATCTGAGGGTGCAAAAAAATTCTAAATACTGAGAAAATCACCTTTAAAGTTGTCCAAATAAAGTTTTTAGCGATGCATATTAATAATAAAAAAAATAATAAAATTGTAATATATTTACATTAGGAAATTTACAAAATATCTTAATAAAAAATGAACTTTAATAAATATCCTAATGATTTTTGTCAATAAAGAAAATTTTTATTTTGGCCCATAATATTCTAGTAATATGCATGCTGATAAAATAAAGTGTTACCCAAAACTTTTCATTGCATCAGTGTTTCATTAAAAAACAGCATTTTAAATAAAAAGTGTCTGTTCAAAAGCATTCAACCAGATGAGAGTCAACAATGTGAAAACAAGTCAGTAAACTGTGTTTGCAACTAGTTGAAGACAAAACATTTTAGATCTGGTTTACACCTGTTTATAAAGTCATTCACTCATGATCAGATTGACAAAAACACATTTCAAAAGCAGCTTTGCTATACAGGTAGTTCTGGCTGTAGCAGCAGCAGCTGGGCGGTTGTTAAAGTGCTCTGGACGGTTGCTACGGTCTTCTGGGTGTTTGTTATGACATTTCTGGGCGGTATTCTGAGTTCCTGCTAGAAATGCACACATTTATAGTCATTTGCTCACTGATTCTACTGTTTCATATTGGATGATCTTCTAAACCTCCGAGGAAAACTGTATGACTCAGAGGCTGCCTGTATGATTAACATATTTTTTGAGTTAAGATTTGCAAAAATTAGCTTGGTTGCCAAACAGATACTGTAGGATTCTGTTATGATATTTCTGTAATACAGCCCTTAAACACCTATACTGATTTCTCATATATGTTTCACATACGTTTCACTCATATACGTTTTTTTTCTTCTTCTTTTTTTCAAATAAATGTATGATTTATGCTATTAATGCTTAAATAAATTAATCAAAAGTGACAGCAAATACATTAACAAAATGTCATAAATCCTATCTATTTTAAATAAATGCTGCTCTTTAACTATATCGGACTGAATAAAAAACATTATGGTTTGAAAATATTTCCATTTCTGAAGGATCATGTGACACCAACGGCTGGAGTAATGATGCTGAAAACACAACTTTTCATCAAGCAATCAAGTGCATTTTAAAATATATTAAAAGAGAAAACAGTTGCAATAATATTTCACACTATCGCTGTTGTACTGCTTTGTTCTATCAAATAAATGCAGCTTTGGTGAGCGTCTGATACTTCTGTCATGAATATGCAAACATCATTAAGATCTCATCTTGAACTTTAGAGAAGACAAATGCGAAACAACTGTAACTTTCCTGAAGAAAACAAAAGCACTGGACTTGAACGAAAGTACATTTGCACTCCATCTCGCTGCTGTCAAAAAGAAACAATTAGAAGATCTCATTTGCGATGTTCCTTTCCTAGGAGAATATACAAAACCCAAGACCTGTTTACATTCATTTATCAGCTCTTATATGCGTGTTCCTGGATGAACACAAAAGCCATCGTGTTTTTCATTCACAAAACAACAGAAAAACCTCAGCAGCGAACAGATCTGCAGCAGAAACAATATTGTGCTCCAAGAAATGTCATTACGGTGCATTAAAGTGATTTCTTACTCATGGTTTGGGTAATAATGTCAATACAAGCCCACTCTGGGATTGCCCCCTCATTATGATAATTTTGCACGCAGCTTCTTAACCAACAGCATAATAACCCATCCAAACTATCATTAATGCATGAAATAATTCCCTTTTAAGTGACTCCAAAATAAGGGCCCTTTCGCTGCCAAGTATATTTCACGAGTAATGTTCAGCTTGAACGTCCTGGAATTGTTATGGCCCTTTTTTACCCCAACAACACATTATCAGACATGAACCTAAAATAATCAGCTGCTCATTCCGGCTACTGCTAATTTGCCTGCTTAATGATGAAAATTAACACCCACGACACACACACACACACTAGGTTCTGAGTCATGTGGTTCCCGTTTTAATTACATTGGATTTGCATAACGATTTCCCATTAAACGATTCCCCAGCGACTCTGCGCAGATCGCGAAAATTGCTCTCAGATGCCCACCCCATTAGTAACGAGGCTGACGTCACTCCCCGTCCATCACCGCCGGCATACACTTGCCCAAAACAGGCCTATCCCGAGTGACAGAGTGGCTCATGGGTAATGAAGTCGCTAATCGCTTGTAAGCGAGCGGGTTAGACGTGGATGGGACGGGAGGGTTTTCATGCTCCAAAATGTCAGCATGCAGGAGGTCTTGATAAATCCACTTCTAACGCGCGTGCCATTACAAATCACTTGCAAAATCCTGAACAGGCTGTAAATCATAGCGGGTGAAACACCCGAACAGCAGCAGCGAGTCTATAGACTCGCATATTAAACACCCGAGGTTGGTCTTCAGCCAAGGAAATGCCACCCAGCAGTATCTGGACAGTATAAAAAGATTCTCTTTTTCAAAGTTGCAGGTAAAACAAAGACTGCTGAAGTGTGTTTGCTGCTACTTAGCATGTTCTATACAGTACAGTTAACTAAAATAACTGAAAGCATCAAAATACCTAAAAACCTAAAATATATCTATAAAAAAATGGTTTTTGCTATTTTCCAAGGCAATGTTTCTGTGAAAAACTAGACACATAAAAAAATTATATTAGTATATTAATGATACTAAAGCAATGCTGGTACTGAAATAAAAAAACATTTTAAACTAATTTAATTTAAACAAATTATTTAAAACAACATTTCTCATTTTATAGTAATAGTATATAATATAGGGATAGGAATATAAGTAATAAAAGTAGTGAAAAGTAGTGTAAAAGGAACAACTATATATATATATACATATACATATATATATATATATATATATATATATATATATATATATATATATATATATATATATATATATATATATATATACATATATATATATATATATATATATATATATATATATATATATATATATATATATATATATATATATATATATATATAAAGTAGTGAAAAGTAGTGTAAAAAGGAACAACTATATATATATACATATACATATATATATATATATATATATATATATATATATATATATATATATATATAAATATATATATATATATATATATATATATATATATATATATATATGTATATATATATATATATATATATATATATATATATATTCAAAGGATACAACTTTTACTTTCCAGTATGTAGCTAAAACGTACTGGTTCTGACTGCAGCCACACAACCTTTCAGATACTAGAATGTATTTCTTTGTAGTATGTACTAGTATGGAGCCCTATTTAGTTGGCACTACAAATGTCTTGCATTCTTTCTGCAAATACATATTGCTCCTGTAATGTCAGTGATCTCCCAGCATGCAGGAGGTCTCGATGAATCCACAAATTACAAACCACATGCAAAATTTAGCGGGTGAAACAGCCGAACAGCAGCAGGGATGCGAGGAGACGTCCATCCAGTGAAAATGCCACCCGGTGGTATCGCTTAGCTCAGAAGCGCCGCTGAAGAACGGGTTACGGTTAGCGAGATCCATCGCATTTCGCTCGAGTGATCAGAGAAAGCTGCGAATGGCGTCGCTGCTCTCTGCGGGATGTGAGCGAGCGGTTAGCCTTCGGGATACTCGCTCAGTTTCTGTCTTTACCCCGGCTCTCAGGGGGGAGTCGACTGTTTAACACGGATGAGAGCACCCGTTCCCGGGGCAGAGAGAACATGTTTTTCTTGATAGGAGACAGAAGCGAGAACTTGTTGCTGTGTTTTGACATGCTTTTTTTTCTTTTTCTTTTCGGTAACTCATATTCAGGGTGTTTATCTGAACTGAGGCTTTTTCAAACAATCTCCCGGCCTATCATGAGGAGCATCCGGGGTTGTGTTTTCCCTCCTGTGGAATCAGGAACAGCGTTTATCTGACCTCAAACAGCCCCAGTGTGACAGGACCAAACAAACATCAAACGCACACATATATACACACACTGGGCCCGACTATCAAATATTTAGCCGGAGCTGCACTTGATCATTATGCTAAAGGGATGTGAGCTATTGAGAGAAACATCTGCCCTCGATCCACTGCCGCTGTGGAGAATAGCTCTGAGAAAAATGTGGACCAGATGAAAGAAAATTCACTTTTCCCTTATGATACCTGCAAATACACATGGCATTTTATTATCAGTGGGAGTATTAAACCTCAAGCACTGAAGGCTGACTGACAATAAAGTGACTTGATTTCCAAAATGAAAATTTTGACAGTGGTAAAGGTAGTGCTGCGATGAGGCGATAGATCCACAATAATGTTAGTACGCATTCAAAATGATACTATTCTGCTTCACGTTTCATGGCAATAGTTGCTTTGCAGAAAGCATAATCTCAAAATGACACTAAAATTCGAAATGATTAGCCTAATTATGGCAAGTACAGATCTATTTATGAAAAGTTTTTATATTACTATAAACAAAAATCTCTTTTAAGTTTAGCTGCTGCTAAATATATATAAATATTTTATATATGCTAAATATATATATAATAAAATTGGCTTAAATTATATTAAACGGATTTTAAAAAATTAAATTAGAAAACTAATTAGATTAAGAAAGAACTAAAAATAGTTACTATGATTTACTGATCACATAATTTTTACAGTATATTTTATGAAAATAAAAATATTAGATACAACGTTAGACAATGTTAAAATATTTATTTAGTTCTATGTAATATTTATTATGTAATATTTTTGTTTTTGTAATGTCAGTTTTTATAATTAATGTAATTCTGGTTTGATCTGTGTGCTATGTGCAATATTTATTAATATTTACACGGCAAATATTGGTGAATTGCATTCAAATTAGCTAGGGTAATTTTGCTAACATAAAAATTATGAATTATAATATTTCTTTATTATTATTATTTAACAATTTAATGATACTAACATAAAAATAATGATTGTTATTATTAGTAGTATTTAACAAAACCATACAAAAGCATTTTATATATATAATTCATTAATAGATAAATGTGATTTTAATGATATTTTGAACACTGAATAGGAAATGACTCTGAATGTATCATTTGGCCACTCTGATTAGTGAATGACCACACTGTGCAAAAAATAGCACGAAGTGAAGAAAATAAACAAATAAACCAAAAAGCACGAATGATCACCAAAAACAATATAGTCTCACGGTTTAACTTTCAGAGCATACAGCCATGTTACAGATCACAAACCATTCAGTCCAAGTGCTTTAAATTACATAACATTCTACAGGAGTGAAAGTGAATCATCCCTCTTGTGTTCATATTGAGCTTTCCAAACGGTAACCTCTATCTCATAATCCACCACTAGGGGTCAGAGTTTGGTATATTTGCACAACAACATCTATAATAAAACCTGGATAAATCTACAGCATACCATTTCCATTCATCTCAAACTCATCCCAAGCCTTCTTCCAGCTATCCTGAACTGTGGCGTCTACTACAGTATAGCGAAATTACGGTTTATAAGTTTACAGTAAAAGTGTAGTTGTGGCATCTACTGCAGCTCATCAGCTGAACGCTTAAAAATAACAGTTGCAATGAAAATATCATCTGTATGCAACCAGGATTTCAGTTTAGCAACTGTACAGTGACATAAAACACAGCTGTATGCCTCAAGAATAGTAATTTAGAAAAGTATATATTGTAAACTGGGGGGATCTGAACTGAAAGCATTCATTTACAAAGCAAACAGCTGAAAGCACTGTGAGAATTAATTGTGTGCAGGTTGTTACATCAGTTCATTTGAGATTTTTTGAGCCACTGAACCTTGTTGCATGTGGTCTAGTAACTTGGATTTCCATGGAAACTGAAGACAGCATCACCCTGTTGTGTCTGATTGCTGTCTATAGCAGGAGCTGAGGGCAGAATGACTCCTGTTCCCTGCACTGCAAACCATTTAGGAGCTTTCAGGAGAAACTGCACATATATTCACGTTTAGTTGAATATCCATGCACTGAATACACCATTTTGAATACGCACACTAGCATTTGTGCTTGCTTCCCAGTAGTAGGCATTGCAGCTGGAAAAATAAAATGAAATCTATAATAGTATCTCTATAATACTTAACTAATACAAAAACAATTAAGCATCTGCATCACACTGCATTACGCAAGTTAAAAATTTCAAATGTACACTATTGCGTGTTTTTAAAGTTGATCTTGCAAATAACTAATACTTTTTAGCATGCATTTCCACATTCCAAATGCGTTAAAATCATTCAGCACCGAGTCTGCTCTTTTAAAAGTTTCCAAAAGTATATATTAATAATCACAGACGCTGGTGATACCATGGCATTAGTGCTGTTAGATTTGAGTTCAGCTTTTGATTTCTCGAGGATTCTGTATGTATATATTAAATGCTCGATTGGTATCTGAGGTACAGTTTTAAATATTTTCTGTCAAAAAGAAGTTTTTTTCCTGTCAGTTTAGGTGTCCATTTAAAATCAGTGGCTCACCTTGCGTGTGGTGTGCCCCAGGGATTGATTTTAGTACCATTATTATTTTCATTATACATGCTACCTCAGGGATCAATTATGAGTAAATTTGGGGCGTTGTAACACTTTTATTATCAGATGATCCAGCTGCCTGTCTCCTCATGGATAGCTGCAAATGAGATCATATCACACCAGTTTTATGTCCCTAGCATTTGCTGCCAGTCCAATATCAGTTGACTACAAAATGATGTTATTTGTTTACAAAGCTCTCAATAGCTTCTATATATCTGTCTTAATTGTTGCTTACAATCCTTCTAGGTCACTTACTATAAATGCCAAAATGGTCATCTTTTTTGCCTGCAACACAGGAGAGATCGAGGCTTTGCAGCATCTGGCCCTAAGCTGTGGAACAGCCTGACATTTCCTGTCAGAACTTGTACGTTAGCCGAATTCAAATCCATGTTAAAACGCATCTTTTTTTTTCTTTTGCTTTTAAACCTGTATAGTGTGTTTACTTGCTTTTATTTTTCTCTCTAAAGTTTTTTATGGCAATTTGTTTAATGAATTATTTCACCAAATACACATTATATCTTAGCGTTAGTGTACCACTAACAAGTATGTAAATAAGCAGTACTGTATAATTTAAGAATGTACAACAATCACCATGTATTGCCGTTTAGTTTGTGCTACAAATACACTCTTTTTTTTTATTATAAAAGTAGTGTACTTTGCATGTATGTATGTAGCTAGAATGTACTATTCCCAAATATTTATCAAATATGAATTACTTCTATGCATTAACGGGTGTACTACTACCTAGTATGTACAGTATATAATTAGTTCTGTATATTCTGTTATCAATGCACAACAATTAGCATGTACTGCTATTTAGCTTGTACCACAAATAGTATGTACTGCTTTTTTTGTTTCCAAAGGATACAATTGTATGCTACTTTCTACTCTGTATGTATACTACAAACAGTG
Source organism: Puntigrus tetrazona (assembly GCF_018831695.1). Taxonomy (NCBI): domain Eukaryota; kingdom Metazoa; phylum Chordata; class Actinopteri; order Cypriniformes; family Cyprinidae; genus Puntigrus; species Puntigrus tetrazona. The sequence continues at coordinate 2,106,451 of NC_056702.1, forward strand.
TACACTACTACTATTTAGTATGTATTTATATGAACTGCTATTTTGTATACAAATAGCTTGAATTACTTTTGCAAATGCACATTACACTACTAATCTATATAACCTATATATATATATAATCTAAATAATTCTACTTTCAAGAATGCACAACAATTAGTATGCTATTTAGTTTGCACTACAATCATTATGCACTACTATTTAGAATGTACTTACACTACTGTTTACTGCTAATTAATTTGCACTAAAAAATAGCATGCACTACTTTTTTGGTTTTCAAAGAATATTTTGCATTACCTTTTGATTGAACCTGTCCTTGTGTGCAATGGCAATCGAAAGGACATCCAGGAAGGATTCATGTCATGACTGCATTCTACCCAGGGTGACTCTAGGTGCTGAATGACCTCAGCGTTGACCCTTAGACCAGAGGAGTGAGCTAGGCTGTCGGATCGGCTTGACTCCAGCACCCCTTATGGCCATGCGGGTCCAGTCGGGTGCTGTGTTCCGTCATTGGGACTGATAGAGCATGAGACGGCCAGGAAACGCTCCACTGAGCCGCAGATACCTCAGACGGACAAGGTCACCAGAGGGCAGCCGCTTGACAGACGAACCGTCACCATACCTACAGTCTTCAGAGTCGACATCAGTAATACTTCTCACATCAGGAGGCCTGAAATGGAGAATTAATCACCTGTTTAGGCACCACGATGGAATAATTGCAGCTGGATTTGGATTTCAGTTCATATTTTGTTATTACTTAGAGTTAACGAAAAAGGGAACATCTTGAAAAGGTTTTGTATTTCTTAAAATAATGGAATGCTTTAAGAGAATACATTATACAAACAATCTGAAAGCACATTTGGGAAATTCATCTATCGTTGAGAAAGGGTTAAACTGGCACCAATTAGCTTATGACCGTGAATAAATTACTTTCTGCATTGATCTTGCTGATTAGAAAGCCTCTCATCATAAACCAGACAGCATTCCGACATCAGATGGCCCTTAGTTATCAAACCATAAACCCTTAACAGAATCCACGCACTAAAAATACATCAATAATTGTGTAAAATAAAAACGGATGCCGCCTTCACAGTCACAATGTTGTGCTTACAGAGCATAGTGGAACCCCTTGTTGTTGTGTGGTTTCTCCTTGCTTTTTTTCTGCAAGCCCTGGTGATGTCCTAATAGAGGGGTAGGAAGCAGATGTCAGTCATGGAGAGGGGCCTGATAATTAGCAGGGGCCTCCACTGGCATGCCTGCTCGGGCGGCGTTCTCCTGGGCTTCAGGTGGGCTGTGAATCTCCTCATTTGTCTGCTTCAACCTGTCAGAGGAGAAACTCCAAACACTGTTTTATTACAGCCAAGAAAGTTCCATGTTCACAAAACTCATGGGACAAATTCTGACTCTTCCCATTATACAAAACAGAATCCTCCTTAAAAGCAGGATTCTAGAACTAGAATTAGTACTTTTGTTTACACATTACAATACAGTTCAATTTGTAAGCATTAGCTAACGCATTAGGTATCATCAACAAACAATGAGCAATTCTTTTAATAATAGAGACATTTAAAATATATACAGCAAAATCTGTTCAAATAGACATTTTCAGACAGTTTGTAGGCAGTAAAAACTAAATGCAGTAATTGGCCTTACCTAAAATGTAAACAATACTATACAAATAAAATGTGGTAACATATTTAATTGATTTATTATAAACAGCCTACTACTGAAACAGCTCACCATGTACATTAACTCATTTGTCATATGCAAAAGGCTTATTTCACTTTGTATTTTTGTCTTGTTTCTATGTTATTATGATGCATTTACTAGATAAAGAAAATAAAATTTTGTCTGTTGCTTTTAGGGGAAAAAAGGCTTAACTTAGTTTTGTTTCTAGTCAAAAGTTCTTAAATTAAGATGCATTAACTAGATGATTTAAAATGACATAAGATATTCCAAGAGGAGAAAACAAATGTAAATGAAGTGCATTTTGCTAAAAACAATGATCTGCACTTACCCGCACTGGCAGATGATTTTATACTTTTTATACTTTGATAAATTTTTATATGCAATGCTGAAAGTTTGCATTCTTTTAATTCACCATATTTGAACTTAAAATGCAATGAAATTGGAATGAGCTGGCATGTATGGATTAGACAGAAGGTGGTATTTGTATAACAGAAACAGGTTGTGGTTTATTTTTGTAGATTACTGTAATGTAATCCGTTGCAATCAGTGTTGTCAGTTTTGCTTTACTGATTCCATTTTGTGGCACCAACGAATATATCACAGGAAACCCTGTTGGAGTTTTTCAGTACTGCACTCTGTCTTAACTGAACATAACATCATTTGGCATTTTTTGATATAATTGAACTGTCTCAACTCATCTAGTTCTTGTTTTAGGCTGTAAAGCTCATAAAGTTCAAACATTCTCTGATCAGAAAAGCTGTGTTCCACCGGCTTGCTCAAAGCCAATTTTATTTCTGCCAATATATTGTCCGTACAGCTGTGCAGTGCCGTTTCTGCATTTGCGGGCTCCCTCTGGCATCGATACGTCTTATAGAGCATTTTCTTTTATCACCCAGCACTTATTTCACCATGGAGTAATACACCTCGGGGGACAAGTGTGACGTAGTGACACTTACGAGCAATTCCAATAAAGTCAGGGCCCTGAACCGGGACAGTTTTTCACCCATAATGACTGCCTTGGCTCCACAGCCGGGACCACAGTGCCAAAGGAAATGTGTCTTAGAAGAAGACGACTTAACTTTTTTATCACGCCAATGTATATCTTTAGCTGTCACCTTTATCTTCTGCTCCTTGTCTTTCTCTAAAAGAGCTACGCTTAAGGTGGGTGAGCAACACGAATCTGGAGCAGCGACACAATGTGCCGCTTCTCTGTCTGTTCTTCATTAAACTAAGTGCAATGTTGTGTTAACCTCCATATTACCTCCTTTTTTAGGACTGAAAACTCTTTTTGCTCCCAACAGCTAACAATAGTACTTAAACTGTTTGAGAAAAAACAATAGAGAAGGATGGCGCTTCAAGCAGCAGGCATCTTGGGACTTGGCTCTTCTTTGACACAATGCAATTGAATTTCAGATCGGCATCAAAGCCATTTGAATGAGCTTCGTTCTCTCTGAACACTTTGAGGAGACAGCTTCATGAGGCATTGTAATAAACTGTGTGCACTGCAGCAGAACTCTATATGAGATATGAGGCGGTGATGAATTTGACTGCTATCTATTCTGGTCCTCTAGACACCTCCGAGTGAATGGGACATGATTTACCAAAGGATAAATACGACTCTTTTTTTAACTGTGTTCTTTTGGTTTGTCCTTTTTGCAGTGATAATTGTGCCTTATGATGGACTGTACTGTGGGAAACACTGATGCAATCGGTTGTACAAAAAGAATGTCCTTGGGGTTATTTCCATATTAAAAGCTCATTCAGATGATACTTCACATCTTTACATCACAAGATAAGCATGTTCAATGAACTGATATAATATTAATACCCTTTATAAAATGTACTGTACAACAAAAAGATTTACAAGGACAGATATCACACATTTATACGTCTATTTACTAACCCTCACGGTGTCCCAGAATGCCGACATTTTTTTCTGAAGCGACTTGCAATTTGACAAAGAGCCAGTAACATTCATAACGCACGATGCCAGGTTTAATAAGCAACTAGATTCGCTGAATTGCATGCAACTGTTTTACGGTTAGTTCGAAATGCAAAGTATTTCACAGCACAGCATTCTGAACATGGCAACAGTCAGATATAGTTTTAATGAAGCTGGGATATTCAGGGATTAATCTGTAATAAGAAGGATTGGATATTGATCCCCTAAAACCGCATGATCCGGCAGACATCGAAAAAGAGGCCATAGGAAAGCTGAACATGTTTTGATGAGCAAGGATGTTTTTAACCTTTAATCTCTGCATTTTAGTTGCCCGTGTTTTAACAGCCGGGAACAAACACAGGTGGTTCATTACCCGTCTGAACATCAGGATTAACATTTATGTCATTATTCTAACTAAACATCTCCTGTAGCTGCCATTTCAGGATCGCAAGGGACCAGTACATCATGTGAATCTCTCTCTCTGACCGACTCATGAATAATGAGTAATTATGAGACGCTGATCCACCAGTAGAGCTCTGCTGTGATGTGATTATAGATAAAGGGGGTGACCTTCGCGTCCCTGCTCTCTTCTGCCCTCCGTTCAACCTTAATCAACACAGATCAGTTCAATTTACTCTGCCTGCCATCTCTCGGAGCTACGTAGGCTGGGACAGCAGACAGGCTGAAGGCGATTCTGACACCCACAGCTAGTTTCCAGTTTTGTACCGCAGTATAAACGGTGCAAGCGATATCCGTAGCGCTTTCAGGGCTATATCATTTCAAAGCACACTGATGGTTTTGTTGAAAACGCTTCAAGCGATCATCTCAGGCAAATTCACTTAGTCAAATCTCTTTAAGGTGTCCACCCCGTAGGATAGAAAAATCGCAAATGAGATCTTTTATAATATCTGTATTGTTACGCCTAGACAATGACATTAAATGGAAAGCATCTGGAGACTAGTGTATCATGCTTCTTTGATTTTTTTTCCTGAGGAAGAAAGCCCGGGCAAACTCAAGTACGTCTCCTGTGAAGTTTCAGGAGACATCTCAACAATGTCCTAAACTATTCTCAGATCTGCCAAGATGCCAAGATCGGAGATTTCAGTGTGAAACTTTTCTTGCTAAACTAAATTTGTCTGTCTGTTAGGACAAAATCATAGCCAATCAGAAAATGTTTGATGTTTAATAATAAACCCCTATGTGGTGTGAGATTTTGGACCAATGAGACAGCAGGGCTGCTCAGCACAACACTTCATAAATAGAAACCAAGCGTTTGAAATGTCCTGTCACCTGTCGTCATATTATATCAACAATTTTATTTAGAATTCTTTCTGTTTTAATTAAAATAATAAAATGACAAAACATAACAACTATCCTGAAAACATTAACAAAAGACAACTCAAATTATGAGAAAAATATTACAAAATAAAATGTAATTCAAACAATTACCAAATATTGTAGTAGTATATCAATGATAATAAACATGAAAAGTACTTCAATAAAACCAGTATTACTTTTAAATAAAACTATTACAATTGCTTTCTGTAAAAAATTAATAACATACTTTTGCCATTGCGAACTAAAATTAATTTAGTAAGAAAAAGTTTATGTACTAAAATTGCTAAAACTGAATTAGAAACAAAGCTATAGAGAATAAAATAAATACTTTAATAGTATATACATACCAGTAAAATAAACACAGGATTAAAAAAAAGAGAAATGATGCTTCCTCAGCTATGAAAAAGCAATCTCAGTATGCATATCTATTATTATATGTAATGGCTGGACTACAAAGTAGGTGATAAAAGACAGTATTGTTTGCACTATTTGCAGTGTTGGTGAAAGTAACTTTTAAAAATAATGCATTACAATTTTGCGATACTCCCTAAAAAATTAACTAAATGCGTTACGTTACTTTTGAGTTACTTTTTAAATATTGTTTGTTTTTAATATAAGATGTTCTATTTATAGCAAATGTAACGGGTCTTTCACACCAAAAAGTGTAACGAATAAAACAGGCTGAAGGAAAAGTTAATTCATGTCTGTGCAGTAGAATACAGAAGAAGGTGTAATACTCTTCAGCAATTAAAAAAAACTCATTTTTGCTTATTAGTATGGTTAAACTGAATCATCAAAGGTCAGCAGCAAAGACATTGGTAAATATAACGGGATCAGATACATTTGTATTAACATTTAATTATTGCAGGTTTGAGTCATTTTTTGCATTTCACTGCTTTAATTAATTTTGATGAATGCTAAACCTTCTGTTTTCTCTCAACCTGTCAGTCAAAAAATAGGAAAACGACTAGCTCAGTAAACAAGTATTTTCTTGCGTTACCTAACTAGTCGAAAAAAGTAATCTGATTACCCCCAACACTGGCTATTTGTAATGAGCGCCTTTGTTTTTCCTCCTTCTATGTTCTCCTGTAAGCAAACAGATCAGAGCAATGATACGTGAGGCATATGAAGCACTGAAGTCTGAAGAGCGCGAGCCCCTCCTCCGTCATGTGTCTGCACACGTCTGTTTGTGTGTGTTTGTGCGTGATGCCTTCCTCTGTCACAGATAAAGTCACGCCATACGTCTGCTGCCACAGCTGCTGATAAGATACTCACAAACACCTCGCCTTCCTGAAGCTGTCAGAAGCCTATGATCTGATATTGCTTTCTTCTCACAATAAAAGCAAAATCTAGCTCATCTGAATTCATGGAAGAGGAGAGGCAACAGAAACAGGGGACACAGAGCTAGAACACACGCTTTATTGCATCGCTGCTACATTTCCACGCACACCTTTTAAAAAGGTCACATGACATGTACCTGGCACTGATAGCCAGCTGGCCTTTTGAAAATGCTTATTACTTAAATCAGATTTGATATAAGCGCTCTAGTCGTCTTAACGCCTCGCCTCGAGGCACAGACTCTTTTCTGCTTACGATCCGCGACCAATTAGTTGTGTGGCAGGAAAGCTAATTAAAATAAGCTAAGCGTAATGAATCACCTGCGCTGACAGCCGAATGCCACCGCTGACGAATGCTGCCGATTGACGCTATCGGCTTTAGCGTGAATCATTGTTACCTTTATCCGCGGACGTTAATGGTGGGATTTAGAGAGTGTGCTCTGAGGCCTCCTGGACGGGCTTAGCGTCTAAAGCTACTCTTTTCAGCTGAGAGACGTCAGCCGATGCTTTCAAAGCACTGGGCTCCAATACTCGCCTCGTTTTGCTGGCTGACGCTAGTCTTTAGAGACAGGAAAAATGCATCAGTGGCAACCCAGGATATTTGATTCGTATTCTAGACTGATTCAAGAGGTTTATGGCCAGCTTCCCTTTAGTTTAACAATTTAATAGATATGTAAAAGCACTATGACAAATATCAGTTACATCTCTGTTTTGCTTGGCAACTTCTTTTCTGCGACGTTGCTTGAGCTTTTGAGAATGGGTACCAAATTTCTATCTTTTAGATCAGTGTTGGGCCCTGTGTCTCATACTCAACTATCATAATCTTGCATCCATGCATCTTTCCATCTATCCCTACATTTCACCTCAGTAAATTAATTTATTTTATTTGGATCTCGAAAAAGTAGTACGTTGCAAGAATTTCGAAAGGGTTTAAAAAAAAACTGCGCTAAATGCTAATAATAAGTTGCACCTAGACAAACTGTATACTTGCGCATGGATAAGATATAATAAACAGACTCACAAGCTTTTACAGTGGAGGAGGCTCTTCATTTCTTTTTTGCATTTCTGCTGCAAATCCATCCGTAACAAGGCAGAAGCCTGTCGAGTTGAAACATGTCTTCATGAGATGAATTCATCCTATAAACCTGGAAAACAAACCCACGAGTTAAAAGAAACAAGACAGGATCACAGTCACAGATAGATATGGTTTGTGTCGACCACAATGTGTTTCTTCAACAAATTACTATCTGCCAGAGGCATGAAACTATTGAAATTCAATTCTGGACAATAAACAGTGTAGGTACAGGTAACTACAATCCACAGATGAAAGTAAACAGTTAAATCTTTACAGCTGGGAACCAGGGTTTAAACAGATGCTTTTTGCATTTTCCTCAATTAAACATTGAATTTGACTCCTGTGAACCTAACATAACTGACTAAAGCAAGAAAAGCACAGAAAAAGCCAAATCTTGCTGTAATACACATTTTGGATGCTCTTTAGGTAGTACTCCAGTTCTAATGGCTTGACCTCAGCTTCTATATGCAGGCTGCATCTTCACTGTGCACCAAGAGTCCTGTTGATGATACATCACGTTCCCCAGAGCGCAATAATTATCATGACTCCGTTAGAGCGGGTGACATATCACCAAAGCACAAGATCACATTCATCTAAATGCCTGTCACAACAGGAAATCATTGGTCATTCCTGAAAGGAGGCTGGACAAATGCCATAATATCACGGGGAACTCGAGGGAATTACCTTGCCGAGAGACATCCCGCATAAAGACAGATCAGTCATGTGTGCGCCGCGATTATCATGTTAACATGCTTAGAGACGACTTGAGTATAGCAGCAGAAATGTGATAAAAGCAAAGCTCCGATTTCTAAATTTGCCAGATTCCCATGATGCTTTCTTTTCGTGTCTATCTACAGATGCCAGTGCTTTTTTCACTTATGTAACAGCTGGTGCTGTAGGATAAAGATATGATTAATTCTGTTGAGACTTTCTCTAGATATAGAGATAGAATAAGAGATCTCTGTAGAGATAGTAGTATGAGTTTTGTTAACCCAATAAACTTGAATAGACAGTATGATGATGGATGTCCAATGACAGATTTATTTCATTCATAATCTTCCATCCCGGGAGAAATCAATCAAGAGTCGTTTGATTTATATGATGGTGTATTTATGCACAGAATCGTATCCTCTTACTGTACAAAGTTGTAAAGCCCTTCAGAGCGGGCAAAGTCACTCGGTGACCTTCTTTTCGCACACTTTTCATTTTTAATGCAGAATTTAATCAATCCTCTCTCGCTCTCATCTGCACAAAGGAAATTGCCATCACTAATGAATGGGAACAAAAAATGACTAAGTTAGTTTTTAAGCCAAAGTAAACACTGTTTAATTTCTCAGTTAGATTAAGCGGAAGCGTGGAGCTGCATTCCAATGGAAGAGTGACTGACGGTTAATATGTGAGCTTAAAATTCAATGCATAGTAGTAATATTCCCTGGTTTTCATATCAGATTTCAGAATAAGAATTTCTAGACTGGCATCGTATGTGCACAAGATTTGTGTGTGTGTGTGTGTGTGTTTGTAAAAGAACCCTTTAGACACAATGGACCTAAATTCACCTTATTTCATATTTTTATTATTATTATCCATGCTTATAGTAATTGAAGGGCTACATGAAATATTTATGCTGCAGACAATTCATTTAAAGTAATTCGTCACACTGCAAGTGTAATTAAGTAAAAGGGTGATTAAAAAAGTGTTGTCTGAAAACTGAACACAAGACTAGAAAAAGTGATATTTTAGCACCAAAAATACACACAGAAGCAAAATAAATTGAAGCACTATTGTGTGTTTGTATAGAATATGTCATATTGCACAATTAAGTAGTGACGATAATGTAACACCTAAAATATAAACATTGCGTTTATTAATGTAAAATTTTGCAGTGTTCAATATTAAAATAATATATGATTCAAATATTATTTTAATCCCTTAAATAAATCCGGGCTGTTAAATCAATGAATTGTGATTAATTGTGAACATAAAAAGTATGCGTTACATAATACACTGTACGCTGTGTCATACAAACAAAAAATAGAAATGAATATACACAGTACACACATATATTATGTAACTTTGATTTGTATGTGTAGCTTATGTAACACTTTTATTTTGAATGTGATTAATCGTGATAAGTTAAACATTTTAGAAACATTTATTTTTTTAAAATTCAGGTTTAGGTGAAAATAAAAAAAAAAATAAATGCATAAATGTAAATAAAGAAATATATATGGAAAAACAAACAAACATACAAACAAACTATATGTATGTATATATTTTAAATAATGTCCATGTTAACTACCCACTAATATTATACCACAGTAGGAGATTTAATAGTGATATATGATCCTCTGTCCTACATGAACATTTCTGGTGATCTGCCAGAATTATTGTTTTATCTCCCTATAATTTCTACTACGGCAACAACAACAAAAAGTGATTTTTCTCACCCATGTCATAATCAGTACAATCATCCTCGCGCTAATTAAAATCCACTCAAGCTTCAGCAGTGACAGAGAGTCCAAACATCTCTGGCGCTCGTTTGACTAGCGGCGCTGACAGTTGGCAGCCTAGTGAGCGCTAAGACAAACTCTCCTTTCTCCATTCACACTAATCAGTTAATTAACACAGAATACAGATGTTGAAACTCACAGAGGGTGTTGAGGAGGCGAGGAAGGCTCTGTCCGTCTGCGAGAGCGTTTAGTGTGTTTCTCACGGCTGTCAGATCGCATGCTTGGTTCTGCTGCACCTCCTGACCCTTCGATGCGCTTGATTTCAGATGAGGCTCAGGAAACCAGCACAAGCAGAGCCGAAGGATCCTGCGTTTCTGGGATCAGACAGTCAGTCTGTAAACACAGTTTGGTTTCGTGTAAGTTTACCGTATAGCCAGAGTTATAATACGGCACGCATCTTCTCATGAGCTCGCGGTCATTGCTGAGGGTTTCGAATGTTTTTGCTAATTAAAACAGAGAGGGATGCTTCAGATGTCCTTAATGCTAATCCGATTCACTGAACCTCTGCCAGTGTTACAGCATCTGTCACTCAGTGGTAACCTAAAGCATCATGGGTATCAGCGACGTCCCTCCAGCTGAGCTCGGAGAGGGTAAGGACAGTTTGTTCTGCCTGTCGTTTGCAGTCGCTGAGCTGAAGAGAAAAAAAAATATTAAGGGTTGAACCTATATAAGGAACGTTGAAGAGTTCAATGCAAACTGACAATTATGTAAATACATATACACAATAATATAAAATGTGAACATTATGATCATATTAGATGAATGAATGAATGAATGAATGAATTAACAGTAATATTTAACTAACTTAATGAACAACTAATCACAGATTAAATATATGGCTACACACACACACCCACACACATATATATTTAATATATAAACATATTTTTCTTAAATATATACATGCACATGTTTGTTTTTAAATATACATAATAAATATACACAGCTCACACACACATTATGTAAATAAAAATTTTGGATGTGATTAATCACAATAGTTAAGACAGCACTATTATATTATATTATATTATATTATATTATATAAAACACAATGCAACAAGTGCTGTCAACAGAGCTCAACTTGAATTGAAAAAGTTTGAAAAAGTCATGTTTACCAAGTTACTCTGTATATTTCTGTGGGTTAATAAAACATATTTACCGCCCATGAACTTGCACCAAACCCCTGCCCCCCATAACTCCGCCATAGTGTGGAAAAAAGTAATTATAGATAGAGACAATCTATGAACAAAAGGTCAACACAGGATTATGGGTACAATCGTCCCTCATATGGGAGCAAAATGCCCCTTCAAAGGTGAAATGGACATTTCTAAAGTTAAAGTCTAGGCGGACAGGAATAGTCTCTGGCCAAAATACACCTACAGATATAAGCGTGAAAGAGGACAGAGCTGTTTACTCAAACATCCGCTAAGCTAATTTACGCATTCGTCCTCCTCTACGCTTTGTTAGATAAGCCGCTTTGATGAAAGAATGGTCAAAGAAAAAGAAAATCACATTAACTTAGTTTCCTGCACCTCATCTTTAGAAAATATGTGCGGATTATGAAATACTGTCATGAGTAATTTCATTTCGGCTCTAACTTGCGCTGTACTCTTTATAAAGTAATTTAGAGGATATTGACTGTAATGTAAGCATTGTGCTGTGTATATCTCCAGCCTGAAAGCGAACAGCAGAATCAGAGAGCCTGGGTCTGTTCTATAAAGAATCTGAATATTCTCAAGCTCCCACAGCAGATGTGAAGCGCAGACACAGTTTCAAAAAATGAGATGGAAAGAAAAAAAAAACTTGAAAAGCTCATTTCAACTGAAATATAGAACAAAATGAACATACTGCTGTGAAGCCACATCTGCCCATCTGTCTCGCTGGAGTCTATCGGTCCATCACTGATCTTGTGCTAAATAAAACCCTGGTTTCAGATCCATGAGTGTTACGGCAGTTCTGAGGACACAGAATGCAAGAGATAAAACAAACAAAAACCATCATAAAATTCAACATGAGAGTACTTTGTATGATTTGTCGTTCTCACGTGTAAACTAGGCGTGCCGTGATAAAATATCAAGCGGCCACTTTCATGTTAATTTCATGTCCAAATCATACTGAGTGTCAGCAAGGGTCATACAGATGTTTGGTTTCATGCTAAGCACTGTTTACATAGTATTCGATTAGAGGTAAATTGAATTAAGTGAAATGTGAAATTTTTTTTTAAAAAGTTGACAAAGCCAACATAATGAAATCCTGTTTAAGATTAAATAAACACGACAGCTATGTGCTAAAACGTGCTAGCAACTTAATTAATACTAGCAACATGTTAACATGCTAGAAACATGTTAGCAATGGCTCAGAAACATGCTAATTCATGCTAGCAATATGTTAAACATTGCTGTGTTAAACCATGATAATTTACACTTTGAAACATCAAAAACATGCCAGAAACAGGTTAGACATGCTAACACTAATTCACGCTAGCAATATGCTAAAATAAGCTAGAGGCATGAAAAGTTATGTTAACAATGTAAAATCTTTAAACATGAAGCTTTTCAAAGTTTAAACTGTTTATTTCAAACTTTACTTTTGCCAACATCAAGTTTGTCATCAAACTACTCATATAGTTTCAAATGTTATATAAATATTTCTGAAAATGTAGACTTGTATTATGGAACCATAGATACCAATATGTAGCGTAATCTTATTATGGAAACATAATATCCCAAAATCTCACCTTGCCTGTAGTGTCTTGCCTTAAAGCAACTGTGAGTAACACGTTGACACCATGGTATATGAATATGGTTATCATTAGTACCGTATTAAAATACATTACTGTTCCAAGCTACAGTCACTGTTTACATTTCCTGACACTCATAATGTGATCCAATCAGACTCAAGGTATTACTAGGCGACGGTCCAATGATAAACACTACCATACTGTATTCTCATTTTCTTGGAAAGCCAAATAAAAGGGAGCCTTCAAAGTCACCCGTTTCCTCGCAGCAGCTTCACATCCGTGATGATTCACATTGTTGGTTGTAATTACTGCTGTGACATTTCCTATTAATTAGGTTACCGGTGAGTCCTCGCTCAGATTCCCTGTAGCAAAGGTCAACCTCAGCAAAAGTCAAAGGGCCGTTGTGTTGCACTTTGCAACCGGATGACTGGGAGGGTAATCGCTTTGACTGTCAATAGTTCCCGTGCAACTTCATCACTAATGTGGTCCATATTACTGTACAAACAGTCACTTAAAGGGTTCATGAACTGCCTTTTTAAAAATTATTTTATACTGTTCTCTGAGGTCCCCTTTAAATGTTATCAAGATTTGTACATGGAAACAGCAAAGCAATACAGAAGTAATAGGCTATTTTCTGTCACGTTTTTAACCCCCCCTCATCAGAATGCCCTTCTGAAGGCCTGGAGGATTGTAGAAAATGCTCACTGCTATGATTGGCTAATAGTTCCTTCATAGATAAATACCACTGTCATTTAGGTAAAAAACGCATAAATACTCAGTACATAGCAAAGCTCAGGACAAAGCTATAGGGATCAGTGATTAAAAACAGTTCCTCATACTTGTGTGGTGTGACATTACTGTCCAATACAATATAGTTGACACAGCATTGTCTTTTAGTGTTAATCTTTCTGAAAATCCTGCATTGAGTTGTGCCTTGTTTGTAAATGAATCCATGGTAAAACGAAGTGAACAAATGGAGCATGTTCTTACTGACACGTTCTGAACCATTATTAAAAAGAAAGTTTATCCATTCTTTCCTAATGTTGGAATAAGAAGGAAGGCAATGCAAAGATTGCATCTAGTAGTAATTCTAGTATTATTTTTTTTTTCTGTGTAGACCTGAGTTTGCTGCTTTGGTTTACACTACATGTATGATTTGATAGGTGGGACTAAATAGGCAGCGATGTATAATCAGGGGCGGAGCTAAACGTGCAGCAATGTAGAATCGATGGACGGCGCTAACAGGCAGCAATGTAGAATTAATGGGCAGGTCTAAATAGGCAGTAATGTATAATCCATGGGAGGAGCTAAACGGGCAGCAATGTAGAATTGGTGGGCAGAGCTAAATAGGTAGCGGTTAACAATCAATGGGTGGGGCTAAACAGGCAGTGATGTAGAATAGGTGGGCGGGGCTAAACAGGCAGTGATGTAGAAGCAAGGTGGGGTTTGGCCCCACTATTACACCACAGAGTAGAATATTTCGCAACTGTTGCTTTGGAGAACTGCCTTCAATATAAGCTGATTTTATTATACTACTGACAAGGTTTTAAATATTTTTATAGTCCAATGACTATTTCAAAAGATCAAGGAAATTTTAGTTTCTCAGTTCTACGAAAGGTCCAGCTCATAGTGAGGTAAAATTACAGCATACACAAATATATAAATAACGTCACACAAACAGCAGGTGTAACGTCTTACACACATGAGCAACCTCGAGACACGGCTTTCATTAGCGCCATCCTGCTGCGGTCTAATCAAGAAATGGTATGTGAAGACGTCTCCATTGAACAGCATTTGTGTTGCAAGTGATTAATGCATTTATACTTGAAGGCACAGAGTTTGTCTTTGTGATGGGAATCGAACAGACTGCGATGATCAACGCCGCTCCATCTGGCCATTAGTTATTCTTACCACAGCGCTCTGATTCAGTCACACTAACGGGAGTTAAACTTGGAGCGTGAATATCAGATAGCGGCGAGCTGTCTCTGGCCTTGTTTTGCTGTCTGAATATCCCTCATTTGCTCTCATTGTGAACAGAGTTACATGTCTGTGAGTAACAAAAGCCGGTTGCTATGGAGAGCCTCCTCAAGGGAGCCACGCTGCAGTACAGGCAAGACCTTTAGCAGGTGAAATTACAGTGGACTGTCGGCTGCCACCCGCTGAAAGCTTCCTCATTCAAATAACACGGATAATACGCTCTTCTCGGTAACACCGACCGTGAAATTATCGGTCTGACTAGAGTAAGTGTAATTTGACAATGTAGAAAATCGGTCAAGAACAGGTCCAGATGTCAGCACAGCAATGTGGGCAGCACCTCCACTTGAAACAATTGAAACAATGCAGTTGAAACAATGCTTTGAGCAACCCGAGTTCCCAAAGCTATTCCACCCATTTCTTCTTTCTATGCGTATAAAGGCAGAAAGGCCCAAATGTACATTGAAAAATAAGAACACGTCTAGGTCATATTTCAAAAAAGATTTAAAAATCTTGTAGAAAAAAATTACAATGTGCTTAAGGTGGGTACTTAATTGTCATAAAAAAGGATAATTTAAGATGAAAATAATGAAAAGAACATTAATTAAATTTTTTTGTATTTATAAATAGCTAATTATTTATCAATATAAAAATGTAATTTTATATAACTATTTACAAAGTGTTTATGCAAAAATGTCAAGTAAATTAAGAAAATTATTTAAATCGGAAAGTATTTATAAATAGCAAAGTGTTTATGATAGCAAAAGGGAATGTATACGGAATCACAAAAATGTAAAATGAAGAAAGAGAACAAACAAACTAACAAATAAGAAAGAAAGATGCATTACGGTAATAATGATTTTGAATAAAAATGGGAAAAAGCAAGTAAAGGGAATTACAAATAATTTAAAAATTTATTAAATATATAATTGGACAAAACTGGATAAAGCAAACACTAACTTTAAGCTTTTTTGCTTTTGAATGGAGGTTTTAGGCACTTTTCAGTTGGTCACCTTTGAAGATCACCTAGACCAAGCAAACAAATTTAGACTGGTTTCAATTATTTTTAAATTGAGACATTTTACGGTACAGCTCCTGTGGTTGGATATGACCAGAAATTGGTTTGTGGTGCCAGGTGCTTGTACCATTTTGCAGGATTGCTCAGTGTTGAAGGGTGAATCTGGTGATTTTACTCAACATTTTGTTTACTTACACAATTAACTAATCAGGACAGCAGCTGTGGGAAGCGACCTCAAGGTGTTGCCTAGCAACTTGTGCGCTGTGGTCTGGCTTCATGCTTGATGTGTGCGACTTACTGCAGCAGTAAAACTGTCTCACCAACATCTCTGATTTGTGCCTCTCCAGGCCTTACGAGTGTTTGCGGTTCATAACAGCACACGCAGCAAACAGTTCGACAGCACACTCTTAAATCCAATAGCTCACTGCACACACACAGGCGCACACACCTCAGCACTGTCACAATTTTCTGGATTCAGCTCTGACCTTTGCTTTAATAATAAGAAACAAAAAGACAAAGATGATGTCCTCATATCCCGGCGAATGATTTCAGTAAGCAGCACATAATTCTGTGTTATGGAGCATAAAAAATAAAGAGCTATCATTGCATTCCCCGCAAGCCATAATCACATTTACTGAGCTTCGCTCGCAGTTGGACTTGCTTACAATGCTATATGTTTAAATTAATGAGCGACTGCAGAATCAAATGATCTGTAGATAGATGAGACCTCAGCGCTTGGCTAAATGGCTCGTAATAAATAACCCAATCCGGCAGGTTAACTTAGAATTAAACTATTTTATTGCATTTGGACATTATGGCTGCTTCTGTCAATAGAAAACTCTTAATTGATGCACTGTTGACCTTAACGCTTCTATTGAGACATTGCCCAAGTCCACTAAGGTCACTCCATGTAATCTAATCTCTTTTCTGAGAACATTTGTGGTTGCCGTTTCATTGCAGAATGGGAACGAAAGCCCCTTGAGCGATTCAGAAACTTGAGGTGATTCATATTGAAGTTTGCACTAAGTAAGAGCAAGAGAAGAAGAATAATTTGGGGCTTGTTCACGTGGTTCGAACCCTCTGTTTCCTGTCTACAAGCTTCTCTCCGATGGGCGTCCCTGCTGCGACCGGCACAGTGCGCGGACTGACAAATGGGAGTCGTTCGAGAAATTCCTTCTGGCTTTATCCCCAGTAAGCCTTGGCTGTTTTATTTGGAGATTACAGCGCTTGTTGATGCGATACTCTGTTCCGACATCAAAGTTTGACTGATCTTGCAGGCAGTGTTGAAATCATCCTGTTAAAAAACTTTCAAAAGCTCCTGAAACACTAGAGTATTGCTCCGGCTGTAAGGTCCCAGGCGGTTTTGCGCCTTCTCTTCTTCCGAGGCTTTCCCATGTGATCAAAGATCTCGTCTTTGATGAGAACAATTACGAGCGGACGGAGGGATTCACAAACAACAGCAAAATGATGAGTGAGAGGAGTCTGATTCACATTCTCACGAGGCAGTGAAGTTGTATTGAATCATGAATGCTGTAGATCCTCCTTCAATGCCAACCAACAGAAGTAGAAATGCAACGCCAACAGCACCTCCCGTCACCAGTGAATTCATCGGGACAAGAAGTCCAAAACTGTCAAAACAGAATGAAATTAAATCTCCTGAATATCTCAGCTCCTAAGACAGCAAATCAAGACTTTGGCTACACTCTTAAAAATAATGGTTCCGAGAGGGTGTTTTAGGGGCTTTCGTGCTGGAGGAAACTTTACATAGTTCTACAACTATTGGTGGAAGTTCCTAACTTTTTGTACAATTGGAAGGTTGAAATTTTGAATGTTAAAATTTTATGGAACAATTCATTTCAACAAAGAACCTCAATAGAGTATGCCTCCTGCTTCTTAAATGGGATTACAAGAAGTTTTGCAATCTCTGCTTCTTCTAGAGTTCCAAAAGAGATCTCAGTAGTTTCAGACTGTGCTTAAGTCTACAATAAAAACACTCCTAAAAAAATCTCCTAAAAACATTCTCATCCAGCTCTTCAAATAACAAATTATCTGAGCTATACACTATTTTGTAGCTATTTATTCTTGTTTCATGTGGAATTTGGGAGAAATGTCTTTTTATTTTGGTCCAACAAGTCATATTTGTCAGCAAATTTTGATACACTTTTTAGAACTACTGGTGACACTTTACTATAGGGACCAATTCTCACTATTAACTATTTGGTAAGTAGCATGCCTATTTTTCCATATTGGTTATTTATCAGTACTTATCAGCACATATTCTGTATGACCATAATCCTACCAAGTACCTAAACTTAACACTTACCTTAACTATTAATTAACTCAACTATTACTTAATTATTAATAAGCAGAAAATTAGTTTATTGAGGGAAAGTTTTACAGTAGTAATGGCTTGTTGCTAACGAGCAATTAAAATAAATGTGACTAAACTATCCAACTGAACGAAACATAAATAGGAATCATATAACAACTGCTACATTATGAAAGAACAAGCTTTGATCAATTAAATTCACTTCAAAATTTACTGACTGTCATATGATGTTAATTGCGTCTTTAACCCAACATCACAGTATCAAGTGTTCCTTTGCAGCTGAATTACAACACAGAGAAGATTACATGCTTGTTGATCCTCTTCATTACCGCTAATCCCAACAAACGCTGATACAATCACCTTGCCGCGATCACTGCAAAAATCAAAGCTGCCTTATCTTTCTGTGGCCTTAAGCAAAGGATCAAGGGTCTGTTTAAGAAAAAATCTAAAAATGGTCGAATAAAACAATGATTTGACGGCATACTGACGGTTACCAATGCACATCTGAGTATGTGATGAGTCCTGTTACAGTCGGTCTGCTTCAGATTTGACATGTGTCATACTCTCCTCTTGTGTCCATAGCAACTAAGCACATCGTAGGATTGACTGCGGAGCTGACAGCTGATTGGTGATAGCGCTCTGATGTTGCGTTGACTCCTCTCATGATTTGAACCTGAGAATTGATTATCATCAGTGAAGTGGAAAAAAACATCAGCTGTCAGGTTTCAGCGTAGTGAAAAATTATGATTTCACATGTTACTCCTCTTTACAGGTTCGTTTGAGGTCAAGGAATGTGTTTCTGGAATGCCAAAACATTTTAAGACACCTTTTTGAAAGTTGCATTAAATGCTAATGTAATTAGAAATGTTTACTAAAGCTTAAACTTTGAGTTAATTATCTTGATGCTCAACTCCAAACCATCTAAAACCCACCAAGAACACCTATGGAAAGTTGCTAAAAAACATTAGTGACCACAAACAAATTCCCTGCCAACATTAACACTGTGGCAGAGAGATTTGTGCAGGCAAGCGCCACTTATATTTTGGCTAGAAAATGCAAAAGTCTAGTTAATTATACAGACATTCAAACGAGAGGCCAAATGCCAGCCCTTTCCTCTGAGATATGACCTGTGTCTGCAGCAGACCACTATTTTTACATCATTTTCAATTATCATCTAAAACAGGCCAGAGCCCCTGAGGAAAGGAGCCCGATTTCCATGCCAAGTCCTTTTTATGGAGACACACTGCAGTTTTACATTTCCTCCCCTTTTTCAGTGACTGATGCAAGGAAACAGCATAGAATTCATAAATGTGAAAGTTAATCACAGTTATATTTAGTAATATTTAGCTCCAGTATCACTATTACTGTTATTATTGTGGAGAGTTTTGCAAAGCATTTCTAAAGCTCAAGCAGCATAGCGTGACTGTATCAATGCCACGGTTGTGGGTTTGATTCCCAGGGAATGCACAATCAAATTTATACAGTCATTGAATAATGGCATATTAAATGCACAAATGTAAAAGGTTATGCAAAGACTAAAAACCTAACACTAACTATCAACTTTTTAGTGTGTAACTGAAACTACTGGACTTAAAATATGGTTTGCAGACAATTGGAGCAAACTCTTGATTAGTACAACTAGCATGGAACTAGCACTACCAAATCACCACCCAGAACTACCTACACTATGATCATAGAAGAGTTTTTGCAGCATTGTTATAGAACCACAATTTTGTACTAAAGAACCTTTCAATTAAAATCTGTCACAAATCTATCACTTCAATCAATTATATATTAATAATCTACTTTATTAAAAAGTAGAGGTTCTGTATTGGAATTATTGGAATGGTTCTGTTAAAACCTGTTCACTAAAAGGTTCTTTGGGGAACTAAAAAATAATCTTCTATGTCATTGCTGCAAAAAACACATTTTTGATAACATTTTTAAGACTGTAAAGAACCACGTTGAAGCGCATTTGTTGAGTGGAAAGATTCCATGGTGGTTCTGCAAGAAATATTAAAAATTTTGAAGACTGCTTTTTTCATGCACTATAACAAATGGGGAACAAAGCTTTCAAAATTCATAAAAGCGGTCCATACGACTCATGAAAGTAATGTCCAATGATTCTTTCATTTCAGTCAGATCTTTTCAGTGAGTTTGCGGAACGGAAAGATTCCATGCATGTTAAAGTGTTTCCATGGAACCAATACAGAACCTTGAACAACTATTTATAGTATTTAAAGACTTTAAAGACAATTACCTATCAAACATGCCAGCAAAAATCACACAGCAATTTTCCAGGCAGGAGCAATATAATAATCTAGCACTCACATACATTACGTTTGATTTGTTTGCTGTATATCTAACAGAAATGAAGGGTGAAAGTGAAAGGGACAGGCACTCAGATTCCGTCTGCTAAGTGTTTTTGAATGTGTAATTGCATAAAGGCATGATAAAGTGCCATTGTCCAGGATAATTACTTTAGAGATGTGCTCTTGTTATGCACTAAATGCTGCAAAGTTTAGTGTGACACTGCCTTAATGATTTGAGACTCAGGGGGTTCATCAAAGTGGCTTGGGCTCCCGGAATGACTGACAGATAAATTAATGTTGTCAAGTCTAGGAGATGAATGATACAATCCCCTTTGAGCCATCGCTGCAGGGCTGAAGGATGAGACAGCCCTCTTCTCTGAGGTTCTGGCCTTTCATCCCGTCAACTCGACATCCGTGGAACTCACTCAAAGTCGGAAACAATGCTTAAAAACAAACACGGGGAAAAAGGACTTAAGAGGTTTTAGAAGGTTTTGCGGAAGGACCTCTGAAGTGGAGCCACAGCTATTAAGACGCGACAGACTTACTTTTGAACAAATTCTATCGATACATAAAAAAAGAGATTACGCTAGTAGGCTCGGCTAGGTCTATGTACCTTTATTAAAATTCTGCGGCTTTCTCAGATGGAATACTAAGCAGTTACACATGGGAAATCAGATTGTGAGAAGTTCCTTTAAAGAGAATAGCTGTGAAGATAATCCCAGTAGCTTCGAACACGGCTGGAAGAGTTCATCAGCTACGCGCTACATGCTAGTTGTGCTAATCAAAGTGCTTGCTGCAACCTTCTCTGAGTACATGGTGCTTGTCGTTGATTTTTAATTCTATTTGCACTTCCTTTCTTTAAAACTCATCATAAGGAGCTTTGCATGTGTGATTCCATCTTAAAGAAACAGTTATCTAAAAATAAATGATTAATGCGCTTCCAATTCTAAATTCTGAAGTACAATAAAATAGCTTCACAAAAGGATGCATCATAAAAATGCAATGTCAGATTTATGAATGAATCATTATTTTCATCAAGTTCACTAAAACAATTCTGAATGATTCTTCATCTGTAAATTTATTATGCAACTGTATTCTTATATAAAATACATAAGAATACAGTTGCATAATCAATTTACAATGTACAATCTAGTTGGAGAAGAAGATGCTTTGAATGGTGTTAATAGTTGCATTATTAGCTCTAGTAGCATTACTGGTGTTAGTTTTGAACAAGAGTTATCTGTTTGTTTTGGAAATATAAAAAAGTACAGCTTTAAACTGCTCAATTCTACTGAGCTTAAGTTGTGATTTGCATGTGTGCATAAAAACCTTTTTAATTCCTCCAAGTTGAGTTTGTATTCTCCAGCACTAGGTGGATAAGCAACAGTGCATTACTAATGCAATCCAGTAAAAACACTTTATCAGATGAAATACACATTTTTCCTGACACACCGCGCACAATTTCCTCATGCCTGCTGCTTCCCTTCAACAACAAACCTTCTAATCCAGCAAAAAAAAAAAGAAGAGGGCTCCATTTTAGACTTAGCACAAACTCTACGGCCAGTCCCTGGATGCTCTATTCGTCCCAGATGGCTGGAGACTTCCCTGGCGCTCCCCGTGAGCCATGTGTTATCTTTTTCTAATTGCTAGTTTATGTTTTAACACTTGAGCTGGTCACAGCTCATTCCAAATGGCTTCGCCTCTAACGACTTTACACCCCGCGATGACGACTGAGTTACACTGCGTCGTAAATCACTGTAATTAAACGTACTCGTCACCGTGGATGAGATGGAGATGGAGGTTTAGGAGATGGAGAAATGGCCATCATTTGTTGGAGGTTGGTTTCTGATTTACAGCGTGTCAAATGTAATATTGCGTGTTGATGATGCCATGTCGAATGCAATTGAGTGTCCATTACTTCACTATAAACATAATAAAGAGGGTAACACAAGAAAATGGCTCTTGACATGGAAACATAACAATCATTCACGGTTAAATGGCCTCGTACAGTCATGTTCTCCATGTGTATTAAATTACAGAATATTTATCTGTCTGTATATAGTGAGATTTCATCAGGATTAGTGTTTGGGGGCTCTCAAAAGCCGTTCAGCTCTTTGCAGCTGTGCTGAAGCCCAAAATTGGTCCCATTGGCTCTTGGCAGGCTGGAGAGAGGCTGGAGAGAGCTTGTGGCTAAATCCCTCCCTGGGCGACCGCTGTGCCCTCAGCCTGACCCAGGACGTCATGGTCATAATACCCCTCATATGTCTACCTCAAAGGGAAATCATTCCTTCTAGTCCCAAAAGAGTGTCTAGTAAATTCGCACTTGCTTCCTTCATCCAAACCAGAGTTAATTTCCATCTGCTTTTCCTGATCTGCCTTGTTTCACATTGTATCATTGTAAGGTTCCAAAGGGGGGATTTGGCAACCTAGTCATAGGAGAATCCTTTAATAGCTTTTAAAAGACACAATTTTTTTGAGTAAAGAAACATGGCTTTTTATATTACTTATTTTCCATCCTGTGGTTTAGTCTATTGCATGTTTTAATACCAATTTTTTACAACAATGTTATCATATATAATCTTAACTGCATTTTTGACTTGAGCATGCAATGTTTACTGCATATACAACCTCTTGAATGACAGCTCAAGTAAGTGATAAATTATTACCACAAAAATTACACGTGAGAAGAGTCTCACAGCTGCTGCAAGTGCACATGCTGAAAACGTGAATTAACTAGTTACTTTAGCCAAAATAAAATGAACACAGCGACGCCAGGGGCGATTTAATCAAAGCAAAACGAATGACAACTTATTTCTCGCATTGCGCAAACACTAGCATTTGTCCTGCCCACCCACAACATTAAACCTCACATCAATGAAGCAAGCCAAAACAGAACGGACAGCTGAGATGAAAGTGACGTAAGATGAAATCGAGTTAAGTGGCCTTTGCAGTTGCACAAGTTTCTGGATCTCATTAGCTCCTCCTAGTCAGCGAGTGTAAAAGTTAGCTTGAGTCTTATAAAGTTAAGCTGCTTTATTGGCGTTTCCCATTGGCTGCTGGGGATTAATGGCCGATTCCTGCTGTGGAATACCGACCCGTGTTTCACTTCCTCTCAGCAATGTCACTTCTATTGAGGGTAAAGTGAGGACGACTGCGCTAATAAGATTTTATCTGAGCTTCACTCCTAAACTGCTAGATCACATCTAACAGTCTTCACTGAGGCAGGAGTACATACACCTATATATAAAATACAAAGGGAGAGAGGAAGCGAAAGATCAAGAAACGAGCGCCATAAACAGAGAATTAAGCTTTGAGATGTCCTTCCAGTGTCCTCAGCGTTATGGCTGATGGTGCCTCTGAAAGAGCGTGCTTGTAAAAAGTGAGGTAACATTTATAGTACGCATGTCAAATTATAATTTTAATTATAATTTGACACACTTAACATTTGATATAATTTGAGTGCAATTATTATGTTGGTGTGTTTAATGGAAAGTGACATGTTAGTTACTTTCTCATTATTTCACTCATCTTGAGTATTTTTATTCAAGAATTTTATTATTTATATATTTATTTTGGTGTTGACAAGCATTTGTTCTCCAACAAATTATTACCTCTAAAGATGTGTAGACAGCTTGATTCAGTAGAATGGAAGTGATCTTGTGTTGTACCGTTGCAGTGTAAACATGTTGTCTAGTAAATTTAATGTGAATTAATTATTGAATCATTTGAAAACTAACGTAAAATGACAAATAAATGTATTGCCTATGGTATAGCTATATTACATGAATATAATAATTAGAATAACATTTTATTATATCATTGTTTATTTTATAATATTTTATATTATATAATATCATATCATAAAAAAGTTATGCAATGTAATGTTTATGGTGTTTTTATATTACATCAATATATTTAATAATAATAATAATAACTATACTAATACTACAATTATTACTAAATAATTAGGAATTATAAAACTATATTACTTCATATTTGTAGTGGTAATACTAATAATACGAATAGAAATAATTTTATAATAATAATATTTTTTTATTATATAATTAGTACTCATTCCTTGAACATTCACTCCAAACCTTACTTCCAAAACATATTCAAAATATGTTTAATAATGAGATTTTTTTTTTTTCAGCATCAGTAAACGGAAATTCTGAACGCATTTCTCAACTAGGAACTCTCAACTACAGTGAGACTAAGGCCGTGTAGTGAAGCCAGACCGCGCGTGACCTGCTGAAGCATCATTATCATCCTCCTAATTATGCTTTGGCCAGCCGAATTATTATCCCTCACATCTCCAGATGGCATCATGCTCTCGGTCCACAGAGCAAAAGAGCTTGACCGAGGGCACACCGTATTCCTTTACTTCAGCTCAACACCACAGTCTACAGTACTCTGTGCAAACCTTCAAAGACGATTACATTTCTCTGTGAATCCCGATCTAACATCACTCACAGTCTTGTCAGGCGGTTGATACGATGACAAAAGCTAGCGCTGTCTTTTAATTGTCACCATCTGTGTTTTTGGGCTTCATTAGAATGCAGTTCGATCCGACCGTGATACGCCGCATCCGGCTTCTCTCGCAGGAAAATCCACAAGCCTTCCACTTTTGGCTTGCTTACAGGGTTGTGGATATCATATTGAATTAAATTCCTTAATTAACATCCTTCGGGGGCGAACAATTAAACATTATTTCAGAATCGACCTCAGTTGACTTAGCAGGAAAAACACAACGCCAAGAGCTCAAACGTAGCCTGCTGTGTTGTACCCATATATTTCAGCACGCTAGGACTCAAGCAGCGATGGGGTTGCGGTTTTGGCTGGTTGTGGAGGTTTGTCTGGTGTGACACGCTGCTCTATTATCCCAGAATAGAACACTTGAAGATAATTATCGCTGTGTGAGCACAGTGGGCCCTAAGGGGGCCGGTTCCTCTACTTTAGATGTGTGAGTAATGTAGAGGAAGGCTACGGTTAATCTCTAAAGAACTGACACTCCGATACAGAGCAGCGGTATTTTGTGATGCCCAGCACAGCCGATCTGGGCCACAGATGAACAGAGCACTGAAATCAGAGTAAATATTTGTTTACTCGCACTTACTGTAACTAATTAAGCAAGCCACAAGACAAAGCAGGTTATGAAAACAAAGAAACAAGCAGAGCATTAACATTACTGGAGCTAAACAACTGAAAAACAATTCAATTTTAGAGAGCTAATTAGAGAGTGACCAGTTAAAAATAAATTTCATGTGTTACTATATATATATATATATATATATATATATATATATATATATATATATATATTACTGTTATATAACAGTAATATAAAACATTAAATGGATTTGTAACTGGGCTATATATAATGACACACAATATACAGTGTATATTGTAATGTATATATATATATATATATATATATATATATATATATATATATATATATATATATACTGTATATATATATATATATATATATATATAAAACTACAATTAAACTAAAACAAACTAAAATAATGACATGAAAACTAAAAGACAAACTTAATATAAGTAATATAAGATTTTCTTTTTCTTTCTTTATCTTTGAACTGTTAAAAAAAAAAGTTGTCAATAAAACAAAGGTTTTATAGGAGTATGTTTACAAATATGCTTTTTTGTACAGTATATAGTATCCATAATTCCTGTGTAATTTTTCTACTTTGGTTTCTAAGTTGGTTATTCTTTGTAATTGTTTGTTAAATTTACTAGCAATTTCTTTGTAAAAAAAATGTTTCTAAATCAAATGTCCTACATAATATTAGATGTGGACTTCAGGAGGAAAACAAATGATCTGAAAAGTGTAATGAAAGTGTAAATGAAAAGTGAAATGTGTAATTTTTTTCTATGGGTAGCTGACAAAAAAAATGTGTTCTTAGGTATGACACAGCAAAAATGTAGAAAAAAACTTAATTTACACGTTAAAATATTTTCTCAGATGCCAGTTTGATTCCTCTAAATATATTATCCCAACCAGCCCAGCCAATTCAAGTTTAAGGCGGGAAAATCTGAACACAGGTGGCACTACTGATAAGAATTTACACACTTCCAGGCTTCAAAACAACATATTCAAGTTTGTCCAAAAACACTCTTTAAAATATAGGTTTGAGATTTGCATTGGTGTTGGTGATAAAAAAACCTTTCCACGGCAAAAAGGAAAAAAGATAATTCTTTAGATTAGTAAAATGTTCAGTTTTTTTTTTTATTAAGATCACTGTTCACTGAAAAGGTCTTTGAGGAACCAACAAAGGTGAGACAGAAGGAGTGTGTGTGTGACTTGTCTCTGCACCTCACATACACCTCTGACTGGTAAACACTTTCAAAAGCTCTTTGTCCGACGAAGGCCTTGCTAACTGTCCACCTCGAATCTATTAAAGCGTGGGGGATGATATGCTTTTAAGCCTCATTACTCCAAGGGTGAAGAGCGTTCACGGAGTAGTGCCGTGCTGACCCTCAACTCCACTTCCATTAGCATAATTGCATTTCAAACGATCGGGATGTCCAAGAGACGAAACTATCAAAATGGTCCGGCGCGTTCGGCTCACCTTCATGAGCAACACAGAAACAGTAGTAGTCACCCGAAATAACAGAGACTCCCAGGAGTGATGTGGCAGGCTTCCTGCACTTGTGATACTCCTCGTCTGCTAGTTTTCTCTCCATCCATCTGTCCATCCGTGTTCCCTGTCCAAACTGTCTCTCCGGTGGAGTGTTCTCTCCCACCAACTGTCCAATTATCTCCCAGCCTCCCTCCGTGATGCCCGCCCGCCGACCAGTCGCAGTTTTGTCCGTAGAGCACCGTCTCACTTTTTTTTTTTCCTCCACAGATGCCTCCATCTTTCTATGAGTGATTGTGATAAATGGATCCAGAGGCGTGTCTGTGGGTAGGGCGGCTTTTTCCCCAGAGCTCTCAGCCATCAATCAGGCTTGTCTCCCGAGTCCAGGTGTCCATAAACATGCGCATAAAATAGGATTTTTTCAGCAGGTGGTTGACTGTCCTTGGGAAAAGAAGAAAGTCATATTGGAATACAGTATATTAGAAACACGTCCCTTATGCCTCTAAGTGTTTACAGTTATCTGACAGTAGCTTAAAGACCGGCCCAGTCCGTCATTTGTCTTGAAATTGCTTTGAAGGCAAACAGGAAGCCATTTACAATATGGCCATTACGCACAAGCCTCATTTTGTACAGAAATGCAAGTGGGATTCGCTGGAAACGGAAAGGAGCACGTCATAAATAAAAGCCCAACGACGCTGTTGCAGTACAGTTGTGCACTGTTGACTCTGACATTTCGGTATCTCTGATCAAAACCAAATCCGTAAACTTTACGGCTTTGTTCCAGGGAAAGGGCAGCTGGTTTTGAAGCTGCTCATAAACAACATATGCTGCGAACAATCCCGGACACCCTAGAGGCAAATCTAACCTTGAGGCTCTGGAGCAGATGTTGGAATAGAAAATGCTGGAGAAAACCTGATCATAGGCGCTTTGGAAACATGAAGCATGGCATCTAAACAGCAAACAGTGTTTCAGTGGTAAGAGTACAGAGACAGGTCTGTATGATGTGAACTGTTAATAAACCTTTCCAGAGGGATTTTTAATCATTGTGACCCGCAGATGTGATGTTTAAAGGGATAGTTCACCCCCAAAATAAAACGAATATCGTTAAATATGCCGTTCCTAATCCATAAAGGAGACCTTTGTCTATTTTCAATGAAATGTTCTCTGACAAGCACAGACTTTGCACACAAATAGGAAAGGTTAGGCATTTTTCCCTCAATAATTTGAAACAGAAATCTTTTATAACAATTTCAATTTCTTTATCATCCCTTTGGTCGGTTTCATGCAGAATTAACACAATAACATTTTTTGCTAAAACACTGACGGAAAAAAAATAAATAAATTTACGCACATGAAGCATGACATCTGCTATCAAACATGTTTCTCTGGTGGTAAAAGTGAAGTGTGCAGGTCTATATGTTGTGAATTTTTAATAAAGCTTTCCAGAGGGTTTTGTCTTATTGTTAGATGTTAAAATTTCATGTCACGTTATTACAGCTTTCAGCTGAAAACAATGCATTTTTAATGCCAATTTTTGTACTGAGAAGGAGGCATTCGGGTGTAAACATACTCTTCTGCAGAAAGTAGAAATTATGATATATAAGGTAATGTAAAATATATGAGCCTTCAGTTTCATATACTGGTCACTTGAAGCGCTGAAAGAAAAGCTGATAGAAGGTGAGCGGCAACGGTAAGTCTGTAGTTTGGTTGGTGTGTGCAATATTAAACTTAAATAGACTCCTTGAGTATATTCACTGTGAAGGTGAAACCTCCCCTCAATGTCAGAGACGTGATAGATGGATAATGACAGAGCCAATGCAAAAAACCCATTCAAAACAACAGCACAGCTGACTATTACAGAATGGCACAGGGCCAAGTCTCAATACCCACAATTCCATTCAGACTCCATCTTTATAGTCAGTATTTATACTATGAGTGAAAAGGAACAAAGTTCGCTACCTGCGTGTTCCGCATGTTGTTCCCCCCATTTACACCATTCATCTTTGATTTATTGTCACTTTTAAAATATAAATACAAATTTATATGCTCACCATGGCTGCATTTGCTTGTTGAAAAATAATTACAATTTCAAATAACTATTTTGTTTTTTTGAATCCATTTTAAAATTATTCCTGTGATGCAGAACTGAATTCTCTATCATCTATCTATCTATCTATCTATCTATCTATCTATCTATCTATCTATCTATCTATATATATATATATATATATATATATATATATATATATATATATATATATATATATATATATATATATATATACTTAATTTCACATCTTGTCTCTGTAATTTTATAGTGCAATGCATGTTCCCTTGGTATATCATTTAATGCTACTGAAGGAAGCATTAATACTCAACATACACTGCCAAAAATGTTTCAGATTAGCTTTGATTTGTGATGGACTTGTTATGCTGTATTTTCACGTTTGATGTGTATAGAAAAAATTGCTGGCGGCTGCAATCTTGGAACATAGTAAAAGCGTTCCCAGAATGTCATTGTGTCCCATTCAGAGCTAACACTCTAAATGGCACTGTCGTCTTTGGTCATTTGTGTAATTAGGTTGCTTTCTCATTCAGAAAGCCCGGAGAAGGAAAACGTGATTCCACCAGCATCAAAAATCTCTAAGTACTCAGAACGCAAATGCAATCTTGAAAAAGAGCGTATTTATATTTCTCTGTAGAGCTTTTGTTCATCTCAGCAGGTGTTTAGAAGATCTCAGTTTAGAAAGGTAGGAGAACATCAAAAGATGTTCAGCGCACCACTATAGAGCCCCTAACTGGTTTTACTTTACATATCAAACTTGTTCAATTTCAAGCCTCTGTATCTGCCGTGTACCGCCTTGTCGTGATCAAGAAGCGCTCGTGTGAGTAAACAGTGTTGCACTAACCGGGCTGCTAAGGCGCAGGGATGTTTGCTTCTCCTCAGACATGGTCATTTATCCATGGCGTGATAGATGCGAGTCCGCTCTGAACCCGATTTGCCGCGTTGCAGAATCCACCCATGTAGCTGAGGAATAACGTCCTCCATCTCGCGCTGTCTGAACGCCAGACTGTTTGGCCTGCGGGCGATGTATTAAATGGTATATTGATAATTGAAATCTTTTCGGCTGACTCCGTTTTGCTGACGGAGCTCTTCGGAAGCAGATGGCCTCCATTACTCAAGGGTGTAGGTTGCTGAGCGGGGACACGGATCCAGCCTGTTCCTCAACTCTGATACTCACTCAAACATAGACGCTGAGAGGAAAGAGGAACAAACAAATAAAATGGCCAGTCACGTGAAAAAGAACAGATAAGCTTTCGTACAGCCGTACATCATTTTAGCTGGAGCTTGAGAGCCACCAAGTAAAAATTTCCCAATATGTCCAGTTGACACTGAAGTGAAGTTTGCGATTGATTTCATACTAGAACTTATGTTGGACATCCAAGTTTTCAAGAGTTCGGCTTATTTGGGTGCTTGAAACTCAACTGAATCCACTTCTTTGTAAACTAACACTACTGATCATGTAAAATACAAAATGTTAGATTTAAAAACTTTAAATGTAATAAAATGTAAATACTAAATAAATAAAACAGAAATAAAGGTGAAGGAAAGCTAAATTATAAAAGTTAAATTTTTGTAAAAATTTGTCAAAATTGTTAAAACAAACATATTTAAAATACTACAAAATTATATGTATTCATAGATTTATTGAATAATTACTAATGAATGAATGAAATTACACTTCTAATCTACTGTGAAATATTAAGAAATAATGTACATATTTTAATAAATATTATATATTTTTTAAACAATAATAAAATAGCATTATTCACATACTTAACCTTTAAAATATACATTTATTAGGGAAATGTGACCTGTAAAATGAGTAGGAATGAGTCATTATTTTTTTCCACATTCTCCATTAAAATACCTTCAAAATTATATATGACTTGTTGGAATCTGACAAAATTGACTGAACTACAGCTGTATAGCAATAGGTTCAGCTGATCTGATTTTGCGAAAAATCGAGTTAAAGACATTTCTAAAATGTTTAAAGATCCAACAATCAAATATTAAATTTAGGTTTTGCTATATAAACGTTAACAATGGTAAATTGCAAAACCCTGCCACTATCACTCATTATGACAAACAATGTCAATCAGCTTCGGACCTAAAAGTACAAGACGAAAACAGACCAGCAGTAAAATCTGAGTTCAGATTCCCCTCTAACTCTACTTCACCCAAAATAAACTATTTCAAAAGCATCGTACATTAACATAACTGTCCTCTGATTTACAGCGTCTCTCCTTTAGCACTGCACCCGATGCAGTTAAAACTGTGATAAAGATGCCGCTTCTGAAGGACAAACATCAACAACCTATTTACCTACCCGAATGTCCCCAAAGCATCTGTCACAAACAATCCCAGCAGCCATTTCACCTCTGCCCTGAATCACAATGCTGGGTGAAAAGATCAGGAAAAAAGAGGACAGGCGTGACTATCATAGGCCTCGAATCTGGAAATGAACACAAGCCTGCAGCAACGTCTGGCCCGAATTACCTCCTCCAAACCAATTGTTTGAAGCACTGGTGTGATGAGCAGCAATAAAAGGATTCTTCTGGTTATAATGAGCATCTACACGCCGTCACGAGACACTCACTCAAAGGCAGGAAATGAAGTCACATCACACAGCTTATCATTACAGCTCGATACAGTACACTATAATTGGTCAGCTTTTCCTCTTGTACCTCAGTGACACCCACTTTAAATCCTCTTCTCCAGGAAGACGTAAACACGCCGTATTTGGCACTTCATAATTGTAGTGCACACCAGGGTGAAGGAAACTTAATTTCCAAGCTTGAACGGAGATCAACGCTAATGCCCCACCCCGATAACGGCCGACTGCGATTAACATCTCTCAAGAGCACAGCCACTTTGAAAGGGTAAAGCGAGGCAAGTAGCAAGCGCTTATTGAAAATGCTATGCTAGGTATGATGGATTCAGAGTGGGCGACCAGTTAAATTTCACGCCATGGTAATTATCTGTTGATGGAGAGGCTGGAACCCATGTCAAGTAACTTTGCAAGTGTGCATAATGATCAGCGCATCTCAAGGAACTTAAAGGGACAGCAATGAAAATTGTCATCATTTACTTTTTTACATTTACATCATTTATTTTGGTGGTGAGCACAAAGGAGGTATTTTTGAAGAATGCTTCATAGCATATATGTATATATTTTTAATTAATTAATTAATTAATTAATTTTTCTGTTGTCAGGCATTATAATTAATATGAAAAACTATGAAAGACTACATGTTAACCAGCTGTCTCTTTCAAGCTGCTGCTGCTCTGAATCAAACGACTGATTTATAACCAAGGTGTTGCATCACAAAACCACCATATGCATAAAATTAAAACAATGGCTGTGCTGTAATTTGGCTGTATTTACATGCAAAATGTCACTTAGGTTAGAAAAGTGCTGTAGTTGGCAACGCTGCATTATTTTCTCTGTGGAACACAAAATAATTATTTTTTTATTACTTTTTTTTGTCCGTGCAAAAAATATCACTGGGGTTTAGTGTTGTTTTGGTCTCCACTGACTTTCATTATATGGGCTAAAATACCCTTCAAAATGTCTTTTATGTTCCACAGAATAAACTCAAAGGCAGGTTTGGAATGACATGAGTGAACGATGACATGAGTTAAATTTTTTATGATTAACTATTCCTTTACTCACAAAACACATGTGAATAGCAATACACATACATTTGCATTTCTTGTCACCAAGGGCGTGAGGATGATCTGAAAAATGGGCGGAAACACTGTAGGCTTAGTCATGAATATCAATAAGGGGCATGACATTCAACACAACAGCTGCTTCCTGGTTTATGAAATTGTATTTTTACATGCTTGGCCACAATTTCAAAAAAGTGTTTTAACAGTTTATTTTCATTGCTCTTTTACCAAGCAAAATATCCTGGTTATTTACCGAAATGTAGCATTCCACAATATTTTGGACAGTAGGTGGCAATGCATTTCGTGAAGAGACACTACTTGTATGTGCATGACCTCACCGTTTTCACAAATTAGTATTTTTGTATTTAAATTAGTTTGCATTAGTTTGCATTTTCAGACTCCCAAAGTGCTGTTGTGTAAATATGTTTTCATGCAAAGAACCCATATTTCTACCAAAATCGTAGAAACGTCTTAGCCTTTAGAAGTCTGAAAAACAGTCCCGTTTCCTACAGTCATTTAAAACAAAGTTTTCAGTTCGTAATTCACGCTGCAGTTATCATTTGCAGGATCACATCACTTTAACTTCTGAAAGCGTGAGTAAACATTGGTATAGCAATGTTATTAGCCCATTTATTTTAGCAAGGAGGCACAATTCCAATTCCCGTCATCTACCCTTGAGATATCATGGCTCCCGGTTGTTTATGAGCTCACCCAATCTCCTGCAAAGTGGCAATGTGAGAGATTCGTGCAGATGGCAATGAACTGTGTGCTTTGCCTCGATGAGAAGAGAGAAGGATGCAATCTCTGGAATGATGGCTGACTACGGCGCTGCCCAATATGCTTCACTTCGGTTAAATTTACAGCCTCTGTGTCTTCCACGTTCCTCTCTGCTCAGTTCTTCCCCTCCCTCCCACTTCCCTGCTCTGAGACGTCCTTGGGAGCGAGCATACTTTCGTATTTCTCCAGAGATGTTTTTAAATATACCGCTGTCATTGTTGGTCTGCCAATAATACCATTTTTACCTGTTCATCTATCACCGGTGACATTGAAAGTGGAGGATCTGCATTTTGTTGTAAAAGCCGACAGGTCTGCAGACGCCGAGCATGTCAAGAGTTATCAAGATGAATCAAAGGCTTTTCGAGTCTAAGTGGTCTACTGGGGAGTCAAATGGGACGCCTGTGCTAGGACAGGACCCCAGGAAACTTACATTTGGCTACAAGCAAAACATAAAAAAGACACAAACAGGAGACAAAGTGTTAGCATTAGGGCTGGGAATCACCAACAATCAGTAGTGGTTGCATGACAGTATCATAAATGGATTGCAATTGCAACTGCAGTGAATGTGCAAAGAAGTGTTGAGAAGAATAACTATATGTGATTTTACTGGAGAAGAAAAAAATATATATATATATATATATGATATATATATATATATATATATATATATATATATATATATATATATATAAATGCAATATTTTGAGAAAAATAATCATAATATATGATCATAATAACTATAGTATTTTATAAGAATTATTATTATTATTATTATATTATAATTATATAATTATTATATTATAATTATAATTATTATATTATACATTTAAATAAATTAAAAAAATTTTTATTCAATTTAACTTAAATATTAAATAAGCATTTGCTAATCTTTGCAAAGGATGCAAAAAGATTTAACTATAAAATATAGTAATAACTGATGTACTGGTGCAATACAGTACGAAAAAGAATCATGATACATGAATATACTGGCGAAAAAAAATAACAATCAAATAAAATAACATTTAAAAAATTAAATTTAAATTATGTTGGCATTTGCACTTTTACATTTTAAATAGTTATTTTTAAACTGTATTATGTGCTGATATGATGTACCTGTAATATTATTTATAAACATTTTCTTAATGTTTTAAAGGAACAATGTGTTTCTGGCCAGGACTGAACATCCAGATGTGCATGTCCTCTCCAATCCTTTCGGGGAATAAAAAATCGGCACCCCGCTAACCTCCCAGCATCACCTAAATTTGTGTACATTTTAGAGGGCCAACGTTAACAACATTTGCCGTCATAGTTTCACGGCAAAAGGCACAAAAGAGGCAATTACTTGCATTGTGAAAATGACTTGCGCCGTTTAATCACAGAGTGTTAGCAGGCCTCATTTATCAAAACAGGAGACACGTTCCAGTGTGCTGTGCCAGTGCAGATATGTGTGTCACTGAAGCACTGCAGTAACCGTCAGTCCCCCGGGACGACATCTCATGGGAGGGCACATGTACGGAGCAGCACACTTTCTCTGCCCGATGAGCAATGTCGACCTTTCGCAAAATGCACAATAAGACTTCTAAATGCCATTTAAAGGCAGTTGAACCCAGAATGAATGGCCGGAAATCGTTCCCACCGCCACATTTTGTCCTTTAACACTTAACAATGTTTTGCAAGGAGATTAGGAGAGTGGCCCCTGGAGGAGCCCGTTAGAATGAATCACGGACAAGAGAAGCCTTTTCAGAGAGACCCGCTTTCAAAGCCATCACATCTATGTTTCATAAACCTGTGTTACATGACAGCACCGCTGCGTTTTTCCTCCTCGATTGTTTGCCGCAGTCAATGGAGAACGCCTACGAGCGCTTCTGATGAAAGCTGCGCGCCGAACTGAGAAACTCAAGGCTAAACACACATTTTAGTTCAAAAGGACATGCCGTTCAATTAGGATCTTGGCAGAATACCCGAGAAAACCATTTCGTTTTTTTCACTTGAGGTTATCGTAGCATGGTTTTTTCATTGCTAATGCACACCATATGATTATATAGGCTTCTGTAGTTTGACAATTATTGTATTAAGCCTGAATTGAAGTGAATGAGCGTTGCTATTTCAGTATTATACACAAATCTGTATTTAATAAGGTCTCTTGAGAAGTGATGTTTGTAAAAAACAAATCCATCAATAAGGTGTTTTACATTTAAAAAGCTTTTTTTAGTCCATAATCCATAGTAATGCTTCCTCTAGAGATCAAAGTCCATCTCCTGTTGTCCTCTTGCATCAAAATCCATTAATATATTCGTTTACAGCTGCTTTGGAGTTTGGTTTTTGCTTGTTAACAGTGTTTGACCTGCGCATATTTCTCTCCTAATTCAGGTAGAAGAGACAACTTTTTCACTAGAGACAGCTACTCTCTCGAAAATAAAGGTACAAAAGCTGTCACTGGGTGACACCTTTTCAAAAGGTACATGTTTGTATCTAAAGGGTCCATTTGGCACCTTAAAGATACATATTTGAACCTAATAGGTATCCAACCTATATTTGAAAAGGTAGCACCTCAGTGACAGCTTTTGTACCTTTATTTCCGAGAGTGTATATTAAGGATAGAGGACTGGATGTTTTTAGCAATTTGATAACCTTTTTAGTAGCTTAGACATGTCTACCAATAACTTTCTATATTCTCAAATTATGGCTCGGGTTGTTCTTGTACTGTATGTTTATATGTTTTTGCCTGCTTTGCAAGGATACAAACTGTCAAACATTTGAAGTATAATCCATATTCATAGCATAAACCGTGTGGCAAGTGTTACATGTTCAAATTTAAAAGTCAATGTGAGTTCAAAACAATTTTATATACTAACCAGTATTTTAAAACTGTTAAATACATTTGAATGTAAAACAAATATCATCCTATTAATGCTTAGATTTTGCCGTGGCTTCAGTGCATTAATAGCTTACATTTTGAAAACATCCTTTATCAGGCATAGTATTCAGTCACTTAACATTCTTGTCATAATTTTGTGATTAATTACAGTAAATGCAGATTTTGTAAGCGTTTTTATGATGCACTGACTGTATTTACTCTTGTACCCAGCAAAGTGAAATCATGTTTTAATCAGAAGTAACACATTATGTTTTAATTACCTGAGCAATGTAAATCTCGACAAACACCACAGCTTGCCTTGTTCAGAGAAAAAAGACAACTGTCACTTCCGTCACAGTCTGAATAATGCATTGAGTGTGGAGTATATGGACGCTCTTATTCCTTATTCCAGTGATGTGATCTCTCTTTCTCGCGCACATCACTCAAAGTCAATCAATCATAAAAAGTGGTACTACAGCACATGAAGAAGAATATTAAAACATCACTGCATTCTACTGTCACTAAATGCAGGATGGGATGAAACGGGACTTCTCAACTGGTTTTGCTTCAAGGAATAGTTCAAGCTTTTTTTCAGGTCAACAGACCAACAGGTCCTTTGTAATGAATGGGTGCCGTCGGAATGAAAGTACAACAGCTGATGAAAACATCACAATGATAAACAAATAATCCACACCAATCCAGTCCAGTCCAGCAATTAACATCAGTGCTTTCACACAATCTGTATTGTTAAAAGCGCTGTATAAATAATGTTCTGTGAAAAAGTCCATAATATATAATAACAACACTTTCTCCAGTGGAAAAGTTGTCTCTCACATTAATATTCACCCACATATTTGTGTAGCATGGGTTTGGACTGTTGGTAGTTGATCTGTGCATGTTTCTCTCCTGATTTGAACCAGCGTTTTCACCGGAGAAAGCAATATATTGGATAGAGGAGCAATAGTTTGAAGTTAAAAAAGCATTATTGATGGGTTTGTTTCTTACAAAGGCACAGTTTTTGCACTTCACAAGATGTTAATTGCTGGACTGGAGTGGTGTGGGTTACTTGTGGATTATTGTGATGTTTTTACCAGCTGTTTGGACTCCCCTTCTGACGGCACCCATTCACTACAAAGGATCCAAATCTTTATTTCTAAAGCATTCCTATGTAAAAACAAATGTTGTGTTATTAATCATATCAAACTAAAAAATGTAATTCTAACACTCCGTTTGGCTTCCTCAATGACATCATTTCCTGTTCTCCAACTCCATAGGCAAGCAGTTACCATGGCCACGAGAGACAAAAATTCTTTTTGTTTCTTCGCTGTGAGTCAGAGGTGAGCGTCTGAGGTATACAGTTGTAATGGAAAAGCATCTTTGCAGCTGATTGGGATCAGCCTGAGCTCCCAAGAACAGTACGATACTGATATCCTGAGCCCACATCATTTCTAAAAGCCCCTCTGAGCTTACCAGACGAAATTAAGTTAGTTAGGCTACAGATTAAAACAATGCAATAACATCTGACTGCGATAACAGCTGCCTCCTGCCACAAAGTTGGTCACTTTTTCTAGATGTTCGCTTCTCACGAAAATGAGCCGCACACAAACATGACATGCAATGGACTGCAAACAATGAATAAAACATGGAGTAAGAAAAGCTTTAAGTAACCGAAGATGGAAGGGAAGTAATTTTCTCCGATTAGCATGATGGAAACCACACACTGTCAGATTAATGCGGCAGCAAAAACAGTAATGTTATTACTTGGCAGCGAGCGCCGTGCCACAAATCTCAATCAAATACACACCCAAAGCCGCGGATCTCTAACACTGTGCATCGATATGCTTTCATAGTCCGGCGGATAAATAAACTAGCACAAACGAGAAGAAACAGCATTAGCATGGCACTGAATTATGGCTTTCAATTCATTGAGGTGACAGAACAAGATTGATTGACGCACCGTTAGATCGGACTCGTGCATTGTTTTCATTTTCCATTACACATGTAGCATACTCTGCTTTCCCAGGTTCAATAATTCGTTGAAAGACAGGAACGCTGCGCAGCTCACAGTTTAGTCGCACGGGACAAAATTGAAATAGTTCGGATACTTTACCATTGAAATGTGCCTAAAGATAGTCAACTGAAGCTGACGCATGAGTCATTTCACCTGGAGTGTGAGAGCAGACGGTCCCAAGCCGCGTCGCTCGCTGATTAGCTGCCCGCTGTTGAAAACGTATGTCTTGTGATCAGTCCTCTCCCTCCTCGCACTTTGATTTTTCTTATCTTCTGCTGTGTTCAAAAAAAGACACTGCACTGTTCTGAGGAGTAGAGAAGAGCAATGCTGTGACAATATTATACCACAACAACATCAAAAACACATACAAAGCCATAACTCAAACACATGACAAGTACACTTACACCAAACCAAATACAATTTCAGATATTATGAGCTTTTATGATGAAACTTAATGCAATATTTTATATAAACCCCCAGGTTTTTATGCTCTTTTAAACATGCCAAAAAGGTTTGAACAAATTATTGTCTGATATCTGCATTTAAATACAAGTCTGGCAACTAATTAGCATTACCATAATTCAAAAATAGACGTATTATAACTATTTTAATGAATAATAAAATAGCTCATTTAAAACATTATAATTTGATCATAGTTCATCAATTAGATTCATTCATGCATAATCAGTAATAAGTACATAAATATCTAAATACAAAATGTACTTAGCAAATCATATAAAATATGTATAAAATTCATTATATAATGTAAAAATTATATATGTAAAAATAAATCGCAAATGATACGTAATTATAAATATTATAATTATTTCAAGTAAAAATAATCTATTAATAATTATATGTATAAATGTTAAATATTTGACCAAACAAATGTAAGTAATGTAAAACATATTTAAAAATCAATCAATCTATCTATC
The DNA here is from genome assembly GCF_018831695.1 of Puntigrus tetrazona. Taxonomy (NCBI): domain Eukaryota; kingdom Metazoa; phylum Chordata; class Actinopteri; order Cypriniformes; family Cyprinidae; genus Puntigrus; species Puntigrus tetrazona. The sequence goes on from NC_056702.1 coordinate 2,145,634, forward strand.
TATATCTATCAAATGCACTTTCATGCTTTATACTCAAAAACGCAGACAACAAACACAACCTCTCTATTCAGCTATGCCTCTGATCTTTTACCCCTTTTTTTTCCTCCCTAAAATGTTTTATTATTTTATTTATATACTTTTTTGTGTGATTAATTATTTTAGGTTTGGCAGTCTCTCCAAAAACACTTCAGTGGAGGAGCCAATTAAAAAACACACACAACAACATCAACATTACTCGCACATTGCCCGCATGCTTATTGACATTCCGTTATGTAAACGCTTCATAAACTGCCCACTCAGTCAACAATTAGCCTTTGCTGAATCCCCAGCGTCTCCGAACGCAGAAAGACCGGAGTCCTAGTCAAAGACTGACCTTGGTGCAGACGTGGATCTTTGAGCAATACTAATGTAAAGACGCACTCCAAAATAAATGAGCCAAACAAACCTAGTGTCTTATTCCCAGGCATGAAAAATAAACCTTTGAACACAACGCTAACCGAATATATTTACCCTCTTTAGAACATCTGAATAATAAATATTACCCTCAGTTCTGCCGAGATGACAGATTCTTCAGTATGTGATTATATAGTGGATTTAACACAGGGAGAATGAGAAGACAATCTCAGTGATTGGCGTGTGATGGACAGAGTTAGAATGGAGAAGGCGGATCGGGTGGCATACAGAATGATTAATGATCAAATATTACTCACCGATTTTTACTAAAGCGCTTGTTATTTTGCGAAGCTGTGTTAATGGCAGAATATTTGCCTTTGAAAATGACACACTATAGATGCAACAAATGAAATGACTATCAAAATGTTCATGATAAAACGTCGATTTTAGATATTACCCAGAAACAGAAACCAGATGCATATTTGAGGTCAGGACAGTTTATTTATTTATTATTATTTATTTTAGAAAAGATGCATTGAATAGATTCAAAGTTACGGGGAAGACATTACAAAAGATTGCTATTTCAAATTAATCGTTTTTTTTCTATTCATTAAAGAATCTTGAAAATATTAAGCAGCGCAACTGTTTTCAACATTCACAATGGGACGAAACCATTTCTTAAGAACAAAAGCAGCAAAAAAGAATGATTTCTGAAGGATCATGTGACACTGAAGATATAAGGTAATAAGATAAAACATGGATATTTTAAATTTATATATATATATATATATATATATATATATATATATATATATATATATATATATATATATATATATATATATATATAATTTTGTACAAATATAAAGGAAACTAATGGAATGATAAATGATGATCTAAAATAAATGTCCAAGTATAAAAAAAGATACAATTGTATTAAAATATGAATCAAAAATGAATATCCAAATTAAAAATACATGCAGATGTAAAATAATAAATATAAAAATGTAAGAAAATACATTCAATGATTGACGTAGATAAATAAATTGTAAAATAATATGTAAAAAAAAGGGAAATATAAACAAATAAATATAACAATATTTCAAAAATAAAAAAAATGAATTGATTATTTTGTTTTTGATCAAATAAATGCAGCCTTGGTGAGCACAACAGACTTTCCAAACTGTAGCGTGAATGTGCAACTTCATTTAAATGCACTGAGAGTCATTTGCTTATGCTAAAAGCATAAAAGCTGGTGACTGAAAACATATTGATCAGTGTCATTTGAATGCCTCAATCTCAAGAATGGTTTTGGCTCAGACTCATTTTATACTACAAAACCAGGCCCAAACCTTCTGGTGTCTATAGCCAAGAACTGCAACCACTACACCACATATCACTGAAATTTGCATAGTAGTCTAAAATGAAACTGTTTACTCAGTCATTAGGCGACCTTGGTAAATAGATTTAGACACCGGCATCAATTACACCGAACCCGCTAATCGCTTTACCCCGGGCCAGCAGTGTGGGCTAACGCCTGGGTCGCGTTTCAAGCTCAGCGAGCGTCTCGTGGATCTGCGGGTGCAAAGAGGGTCTCGGAAGAGCTTCCTCCAGGCTGTTCTTTTCCCAGATTCCCTTCTGTCACAGTAAACACCCAAAACTCGCCTCGTCGTCTGCTTAATCTCCCCGACAGCCCAGGCATGACATCCTTTCCCTCGGCTCTCGTTCCTGACATTCTGTCAAGCCGTCCGCTCGCTGTTCGCACAGCTCAGGAGTTTCAGCATTAGAAATGAACCCCCGTACACTGTCCTGCCTGGCTTTGTGTTTGGGGAAAAAAAAAAAAAGAATGTCCCTGCCATGACCTTATTTGGCAGCTGCCCGCATCCAGTGTACTGCCACGTATCTACGACAGGCTGTGAAAAGGGCTTGTTTTGCCAGCAAATAGCCTGCTGTTCCACCCAGCGACGTGAAGGCCCTGATCCCAGGCTGGGGCTCTTGGCAGACGGTCTGGCAACTTTCTCACCCGTTTCCAGTGCCTTTCTGATCAACATCGCTCCTTTGGCCGGGATACAGAGCCGCTGAGACCCTCTGCTTTCACGCACCGTTAGGCCGATCCCATAGATGTCCAGCTCTCTTATTCCTCTGCCGTCCGCCGAGAGTCTTCTGGATTCATTCAGCCTTGAAAGGTATTGAGGACAGTCCAGTGGGACTCGGGTTATATTGTTCTAACTGGCCGATTCATTTTTTTTCTTGTTCATTTCTAATTCTGCTGACATTTTTTTGAAAACAGTGCCACACAACAAACTGCAATGCTAATGTTCTGGGGAATTTTCTTTCATGCCATTATGAATCATTTCTGTCTGAATTTAGTAAGGATTGTGGAAAGCAGTGAAAACTCTATACTCCTCTGTCTAAATTAATTAAAAATAAAATCCTAAAAACTGAAATCAATATACAAGTATACAAACATATACACACACACACATATACATAAAAATTTTTGCATTAGGTATATAAAAATTATATAAATAGATGAACTTAATATTAAAATAACAAATGTAATGATAAATGTGGATATAAATTATATATATATATATATATATATATATATATATATATATATATATATATATATATATATATATACACACATACATAATATTAAAATAACAAATGTAATGATAAATGTGGATATAAATTGGTATATATATATATATATATATATATATATATATATATACATACATAATGTTATAAATTAGTATAAATAGATGATAAATTATAAATGTAGATTTTAAATCAATAAATATAAAGAATATAAGCATTTTTGGGAAATTAATAAAAATAATTTAAATATTTGAAAATAATACTTTAAATGTAGACATAATAAATAATACATAAAACTGTAAGAAAATAAAAACTAAGGAAATAAGCATACACCATTAAAATCTTATTTGTTACAATAATAGATCTATCTATCTGTCTATCTATCTATTTATAAGGTGTTAAATTAGATCTTTAAAGGATTAAATTAGACAGAAAGGAGGATTTAAAGCAAGTATTGAATCCTATAAAAGAAATTTGGCTTTTACAAATGCCCTTAGATGCAGTGTGAGATCATGTGAGAATACGTGTCTCTGGTCACGCTGACTGACGATATGAGACAATACCTTTGATCCTCCATCAGGACTCACACGAGCACACACACACACACACACACACACACACACATGCAGACATCTAACATTTCAAAGGGACACACACTTATAAGAATACAATTGCACTGAATGGAACGCAGCAGTTATAAGTCTGTTCGTAGCATCCAGTAGCCAGGTAATAAGTTCCACTCCAAGATGGATTTATTGGCCAATGTGACACAGCTATCTTGGATCCGAAATTATTTTATGTAATGTCATTTCTTTTTTTTTTCCTTTTCAGGAGCACTTTTAATCAAGCAGACAAGCAGCAGAGTGTCAAAATTACTGCCAAGAGAAAGGACATTAAGAGGCTTTCTTCGGAAGGAGAAAGAAGAAAAAAATCAATATTCAAACACAAAATGAATCTGACTAGACTGTGAACTTCCCTTCAAATGGCGAAGGAAATGGGATATGAAAGATGACCTGCCATAAAAACCGATATCCCACAATGCCATCTGTCAGAGCTAAGGAAATAATGACAACGACTAATGAAAGTTGAAGCTGGATTCAGCAGAGGTTTATATCAACAGAGAAAAACTTGACGACGGTGGCTCTGCTGACTCAGTGGAACAGCAAAGCCCTGATTAGCTCTACGCTACTTAAACACCGCTGGCCATGTGAGAAACAATTGATTCCACCAGAACTAATGGGAAACATGAACATTTTTAGGGCTGCAGGTAATTAAACAAACTGGAAATCTATTTTTATGTCGGGCCATTTTGGATTATTACCTAAGAGTCCACATTTCTCTAGTCTGACGCTGAAAAAAAGAAAAAGGAAAAAGTCGAGCCTATTATCAAAGCGTAAAATAAAGCAGCCATTTCATGCTGCAGTTCTCCTAAATGCTCAACCCCTTGACGATTCAGAAAACAAAAGAGCAGAATGCCAAATATCAAGATCCAGGCTATTATCAAACTGAAGAAAATTTTGAATTATAATTTCAGTTACCTAATAGTTTGTCTTACAGGATAAGATACTAAAACTAGATTAAATATTTATTTTGTAGACTATCGGATGTTTTACACTTTCCTCAGACCGACTTACCTGATACAGTACACTCCGTGTAAAATCGAAGAACAAACGTCATTTAGGACAAAATCAGGCCAAAGTGAAGCGTGTTTGAAGTTTGTTTTAGGAGCTGAAAAGATTAAATATTCAACCCCTGCGACGAGATAAAACCCTTTAGACCAGATACAACAAGGAAAGGTCTATCGAAGTGTAAACAATTTATAAAATTCAAGATTTTCTTAGGATGAGATGGCACAAATTGTGGAAAAGTGTTGATTTAAATCGATAATTCGGACACAGAAATTGCACTAAATATTCAACCTCTGTGAAGAATAAAATGGAAAATACCAAGGTCAAGCCTTCTGTCAAAGAGAGTAAAAATCGATGATTTAAATGGAATATTTATAGTCTGCCTTACAATAAGCTACTAAAAAATAAATTAAACATTTGCGTTCATAGACCATCAGATGTTCTCCACACTCCCTCAGACCAAACTGTAGAGGCCCTGATGTAGCAAAAATCGAAGGGCAAACCGGTGTGACGCCATTCATTGCAAGTCTTGACCCCTGGCCTCTTTAGACCATTTATAGGAAAAATAACAAAATGCCAAATTACAATGTCAGGCCTATTATCAAAGTGTTGAAAAGATTAATCTAAGTGAATAAAATTAGGCCATAGCGAAGTTCATTTGGAGTTCGTCTCAGGAGTTTGAAACAGCTTGTCAAAGTGCCGGGACAATCTGAAGCTCCTATTACCCTCCAGCGAAGAGCAGAAGGAACTTGGCTGTGAGTATAGCAGGAACTTAAGTCCTTGCTTGAATTCAAACTACAGTATGTAAACCCATCCATCCGACCTGCCACAACAGTGAAGTTAATCACCACCGTTTGAGAAAAATACCCGAGTCTCCGCTCTGACATTATACAGGCCGAGATAAGGTGATCCTGAGCAACGGCCCTCCAGGGCCTTCACTAAAAGCTCCATATTTCATTTTCCTGTTGTATGTAAAGTCAATGGCCTCTAAAATAAACTGTCAATCCACGACAACCTCCTTTGTCACACTGCAGCGAACACAAATCTTTTTTTTGTCTTGTTTTCTGCCTTTCCTCAGATGGAAGATAACAAAAGCACCTCGCACGACCCAATCTTCCTCCTCACCTTCCTCTCAGCCACCATCAGAACAGCAGATTTCAAAATTGATCCATGTCATCCAGACGATTTCCATTTCAATCTATTTTTACACCTCATGGAAGGAAGGCCATTTGCACTAGGGAATCACTCATGTGTTTCGCTCCGAATGATGATAAATTGAAGGGCCGTGGTGAATAACGATAAAAAAGGATTTTATAAGTTACCATTCCATTCGCATTGGCTTTCCTGTAATGCTGTCAGGCTGAATCATGGCTCTGTGTTTTCCACCCAGTCACATGTGGCATAAGCTTGATTTAATCTGCGTATTAGATATTAAATATTTGCGATTCCAAATCGGCTTTTACAATGTTGAGGGAAAACGCAGGTGCTTAGTTGCATGCAAAGTTGAAATCGCTTTACCTGATGCCTTTGCCAAGGAATAATCTCATCTGTGCGCCAAGGTCAAGGGTATAACAGATTTTTAAATACATATTTTCCATGAATAATAATAATAAAACAAAACATGATGGATGAGTGTTTGCGCAAAACCAGTAAGTGCTCGCACACCTGTTCAAAAGATCGAAAGATCTCTGTTACAAATATATTAGAAAACATACTTTTGGAACGCTTATGAAATAAATATTCATCAAACCACCCCAGAATCTTTTACCCAGGATCTTAAAAGCAAGAAAATGGCAAATACATCAATATTGTAAAGCTAATGAATAATTTATGTAACTGTGTAACAAGCTAGTGCCCTAAAGTGAGACTTGTTAAAAATGGTAAAGCTTAAAAAGAATGTCTGAGAAGATTTTTAAGTTATCTGGGTCATTGTACAATGTCTAGTTAGAGTGAAGTTATTCTAGTCCAGATGACTAGAATAACTCTCGATATAATATATCAGTTGGAATGCAGAGCCACAGAACGATACCACAAATCAAAATCAAGTAAACATTGAAGGAACCTTTCTCAGTTTCAGTGTTTACTATGCTTAGTATTTGTGGGACAGTAGATGCAACACACCAAGTGTTTTTGCCAGGTGAAAATGGCCAGCTGTGGGCATTTAGCTAGACCAATGGTAATAAAAATACTCCAAAACATTATTTCTTATATTAGGATGGTAGTAATCTGAAAACGTCATCTGGCACAAATACTCAAAAACAAACAATATATAATTTCTCTCCATCGTTGTTAAGTCTTTGTACAAGCGGAAAGTGATAGCCTGTCCCGCCCCTCCTCCACTGGAATTGGATGACAATAAAATAACTAGATGAGAACAAACTTTGAAGTTGGTTTGAAACAGCTATATCCAGTCAACCTAAATAGGTGGCACTTAATATGCTAAATAGGACTAAAACGCTGTATTGTGCAAGCCAGACCAGTAGTTGGCAATATATTACTTTGTAAAGAAATATATGTATATAAACTAGATTTGTAATATGCCTAAATTAATGTTTTTGTAGTTTACACTGGGAAGACACAAGTGTCATTTTGAAAAGTTGTACCTTTTCTCCAAAATGTAGCATTTTAGCCCCTCACAACAGCAGCCAAAATGCATAGCTTTACGTCTTTAGTTGAAAACGTTGTTGTGTAATTTCCATTCTTAGTTTGCCTTTTAGACTAAAACCAAGGAAAAAAAATGAAAACATACTCTAATAAAGTTAAAGGTAAATTTAAAGCAAAGGAATGGTGATCAAATGTCATAAATGCATAACCTGAAGGCACAAAGACCTTTAGTTGCATAGTATTTAACATCCTGGCAGCAAACAGGAGCTAGCAGGAGCAAAGATGGCACTCACACGTTTCTGTTCAATTCAGTGCAAGCGGAGCTCCTGCCATACAGATGAATAGGAGCACTAACAGATAGCTTTCTCCAGGTATTATAGACCTCCTTGCGCTCCATTAAATCATGTTTTAATTACGGGAGGATGTACAAATTCTCCCGTTCCCCATCTGAGCATTAGTCTCCCCAAGGACCGAATGCAAATTCCACAGCAGCAGCTCTTCAAATAGCTAAAGTAGATGATAATTGGATCCATAGTTAGCCGTGAGGAGGCAACAGTCTTATCCTGTTCAGTCCTTGAAGCATTTTAGGCCATTTACTGTGTCTTTTCTATCAAAAGAGTGAAATTTAAGAGCGAATAAGATAAAGCAGTTTTGCTTGCTCCACAAAAAAAGAAAAAGAAAACAAACGAGAACTTGTCCCATCAAGCTTACCCCTTTAAAAGTGACTGCCCACCAAATGTTTCACACAATGGCCTGCCAAAAACTGCCAAAACCCCTCGAGCGCAAATCAGCCTTTATGCTGAGGTGTTCACAAAAACCGTGCCAGGTTTAACTGCATAGCATTGAAAGGCAGAGTTTGCCAACATCGCTGACGGTACATAAACATTGACGCATCGTCCTCTTGTTTGGGAGAAAACATTCCTGTGCTCTCTGTTTGTATGCGCGAGCAAACCGGGTTGTCTGGTTAAATTAATGAATCCACATTGGTGCATTTATTGGAGGCAATAACTTTGAGTGCTCCTTGCAACCACCCTGTAATTTTACAGACTTGATGTAAAGTTGAAATGAATGATGCACACATCAAAGCATAAATAAAGTAGATCTGGGTTATTGATCAGCCCATAGGTTTAGAAATTCTTTTAGAGATTTCTAAAGCAATGACGTTTTTGTTGTTTTAGTAATGGAGGCCGAGGGCAATTGTAACAGAAACCACTAAATCAATAACACAAGAGATCAGCACATGCTCAGAATCCTTTGAGAAAGTATATAATATTACATTAAACGCCCATTTTTAATATCAAAAAAATATATATAATGATTTCAACTTAAGCTTAATACAATAACACACACACACAAAGGCACAAACACACAACATTTAAAGTGCCCCTATTATTGGTATAAAGTTATTATCTCCCAAAAGTCGACTCTGAATCATTGAAATGAGCAATTTTAAAGATGAGCAAGCATTTCATGTTGCATATTTTAAGTCCACTTGCTGAGCGCACAAACATAGCAAAACTTGATATTTTGCGTCGGTCAGAATGAAGATGCTAATTTATTCTTTGCCACTAGGTACCACTTTTGGAGCATTTAAGGCCAAAAACGCAGCTCGACCAATGACCAGAGGGGGTTGGAAAAATGTTGAACAAATCATTTAGGGGAGTCGTTTGGGGAGAACCAAACTATGGGACTCCCAAACCAAAATATGAATCTTTTATAAGAATGTATAAAATATTAAACCTAAATATAAAATATGATTCTACATTATTATGTATAAGATAATAATACTACACAGGCAAAAAGAATTCCAAATTATTCAGTTTGTACACCAAAGAATGGCAGGAGATTTGTTGTAGTGTGTGAGATGATGACAAATGTAAAAAAAAAGTTGCATTTGCCCTCAGATTCCCCTACATGGTAAATAGCTGTGACAAACACATTTACACTCTGCCAGACAGTTCTGCTGAAGTAGACAACATCTTACATATATATGTGAGATTATGCTCAAAAGCCTTCACTATTTTTCACTCCAAATGGGGCTAGATGACACACTTTTTACTCCGGTAAGAGATCATTTGTTTTTGAAAGTCAATTTCTGTGTGGGCATACTACACATGAAAGTTTCAGTTATGAAAAAGCTCTTGAACATGTATTGTATTGTATTATATTAATTCTTTCAAAAATGCTTATCTGGGGTGGTCTTGCGTAACACACTACTCTTAATGTGATAAAGTACATTACCAGATGTTTGCAGCATGTGAAATATTTCTAATGAGGAGCTGGGCCTTTAAATAAACCGCCCAATGCAGGTCTCGGGAAAGCGTGACTATTTATTCTGCCGGTGTGGGAAAGTTTGCTGCTAATGAAGCTGGGACTACAGCCTCTCTGGACTGTGAACACCTTCTCCTTTAATCTTTATTTATTTAATGAGCGCCTATACGCCGCAGTGTTAGTAATTAGCCCTCTTTCTCCTTCTAACTCCTTGAACACGAAATCACAGAGCAGAGGCCACACTCAGTGCTAAGGGCAGGGAATACACAACAGCAATGAGGAGGAAGAGAGGAGCCAAAGCTCTCTTGAAGGCAAAAACGACGTGCCGAGATTCTGGCGAGCAGCTTGCCTGATTAGTGCTGATTAGGGTCTAATTGGAGTTCTCCAAAACAAGATGACCTCTGCTTTGTTTACTGATGGGATTAATCGTGGCCTGGCAGAATTAAAAATCCCAGCTGAATTAATTCCTTCCTCATTAGGTTGAAGCTTTTTTAAAATGCAGACTGCATAAAATGTGTTCCACGTCCCTGGAGAGTCCCGTGGTGTTTTGAAAGTTCAGTGGTGTTTTTGAGTTGGTTTGATACTTTTTTTTTTTTTTTTTTTACCATTGATGAGCAAACGTCTTGACCTCATACGGCACAAACGGCATCAGAGCTAACGCATAAGAAATAATTCTAATGAGAACTCATCAGATATTCTGAAATGATTTGTATCTTTTGGCCAGCCAGTACCAGCACTGTATTTAACCTAGTCACCTTGAACACCTTGAGATGTTTACAATCTCAGATTATGCATTCTGCAAAACAACACAGGCTATCTGAAATAGGAAGCTAGAGCTCAACAGTGACTGCACAATTTTAACAGAGGTGGTCCTGAAAATCCTCTCCTTTCTTCCATCTGCCATTTCGACGCATTCTTCAGTAAGAGGTTTGACAAAGACAACTTAATCAATGCAAAAACTATTTGGAAAATTGGGGTAAAAACTGTTTATTTTACAAATCCAATAAAGTGTTTTATGAACATCTCAGTAGAATAAGAAACACAGATGCAACATAAAACCAACTGCAATTCATTGATTTTAAGTATAAAACATCTGCGCATTCTTATATGCAGATACAGATTTTTAATTAGCTTTTATTTTTATATTTTCAGGATTCGTTTTAACTTTCTTTTAGTTGTTTTGATATGATCTTTGGATTTCGATATATGTGCTTTTTATTTACTGTCAGTTTTGTTTATTACTTTTGTTATGCTTTTTTGCCATTTTAATTAGAGCATTTTTTGTAAATAAAAATAGTTAAGCGCTCAAAACCTTCCTCATCAGATTCTGACTCAGAAACAGCAAAGAGCAAACATCCCTGCAGTTCCTTTCTGCAACAGATATGCCTCCTTAACGGTGCATAAGAGATCCCCATAAATGCCAGCAAAGGCACCTTAATACTCTTACTATATCTGAACGTCCAGCTGTTCCTGGTGAGCAGTTGGGATTGTTTGGATCAGGACAAGTGCTTATTGTCAAGGTTTAAGCGCAGACAGGTTTGCTGATTGCCATTGATGTGTTCCACCGCGGGGACCCAGTAAGTGAGCTGTCCTCAGCCCAGAGAAATGTAGGCCTAAGTTGTCTGAAAGATTCTCTGTAGGGATATGCTGTCCCTCAGCATGAGGCATGGATTTAATCACTTAACCTGTCAGAGCGCACGAGCAGTAAATAAAAAACGCTGCTCCCACAAGCCTTTTCTCCGAAACACACGCACAGGAACATATTCCCATTAGCACTGACAGCCTTTCTTAAATGTTTAATTTCGCTTCCCTCAACTAGCATGAACACTCCGACCTAAGAGCTGGAGAGAGTTTATTACCGCGCGGCTAATGGTCTAGCACCAGCGCAGCATCTCTATCTCGACACATCAGCATTAAGGGGATAATAAACAAACTCCAAATGTGACGAGACAGTTAATAATGATGTTGCAGCAGCCGCACAGATTCGCATTAATATTACAGTTGGCATCAAAGACGCGTTGGCAGAACGGGCGCCGCACATTCCTCCCCGCAACCTACACAGATATGCATTACATATGACAGCGTATAATTAACCTCATCTTTAAGATCATTAAATCCACAAATGCAGTAATTGCTATGCAAACATGTTAGATTTGCATTGCGATTGTGTCCAGATCTCGTTATCTGTACTTTAACAAGACGAGGAAATTCATCTGGCTGACAGCACCTGGGACTCTTGCGATTGTTGTTGGATGAAAAGGTAAAGACAGAGTTTGCTGACAGGGCATCCAAATAGCTGTATGTACTCTGAATCACAGGGGAACTATTACTGTTCTACAGTAACAACAAATAGTGAAATCTATCTATCTATCTATCTATCCGCACAGTATGTGCACTTACTATTGTGACAAAAGACAAAAAAATTTACATTACAATGAACTGGTTTTTAAATGCACTAGCATTAATGCCAATTGTAAAAAAGACAGTGAATAAGGTTCATTAGTTAAAATTTGTTAATGCATTAATTACGATTAACTAACAATAAGAAATAGCCTTTTTTTACAGTATTAATTCATCTTTGTTAATGTTATCTAATTAAAACGCAATTTATTAAGTTGTTTAATAAATATTAAAATATGCCAATTAAGATTTAACATTTGAATAATGCATTAGTAAATAGTTAAAGGAATAGTTCACCTAAAAATTTCAATTACCCCATATTCTACTCACCCCCAAGCCATCCTAAGTGTATATGACTTTCTTCTTTCAGACGAACACAGTCAGAGCTTATAAAAATGTTGACTCGCTCTTCTAAGCTTGGTAATGCTCGTGGATGGTGACCATGATTTTGATGCTCCATAAATTGGAGCCAGGATACATTTTTAAAAAATCTGACTGTGAAAGAATAAAGTCATATACACCTAGGACGGCTTGGGTGAAAATGGAATATACAGTCATTTTTATTTTTGGGTGAACTATTCCTTTAACCTTATTTCAAGTGGTAGGTAGCTAATTCAAACTAATTTGTACGACCAGTCAGTTTTGTACGATTTGATTGACGGATATGTTTAGGGGAGGTGTTAGGTGAAGGTCACATGTACAAGTTCATGCAAAAAGACCAAAGATCTTATGAATTTGTGAGGTCGTACAAATTCGCCTACTTGTACAATATACGCAAGATCAATCTGGGTACCCTTAAAACAAAAAAAAAGTTTAATATTTTTTTCAATACTTTCAGACTGATATGATGGGAACACGAAAATGTACTGCATATTAGTAAAACCCATCTCCAGGAATAGCATTAAGCAACAAAGTCACCTCAAATCAAACGGTTTGCCAACCACTGGCACTTGCCATCAGATCTGCGATTTGGCTCAAAACCCAGACCAATGCAAAACTCAACTTCAGACGATCCTGAACATTTCGAAACTGTATATATAGATGGATGTGATTTTTTTAAAAATATTGAGCTTTGTGAGACCAAGCACTAAAAGTCCCCAAGGAAAAATGTACATTTGGGATGAAATGCTGCATTCAAGTGCTTGTTTTGGTCAAGAAATGAAAAGTGACATTTACTTAAGTGCAATAGTTAGTCTTCATAAAATGTCAGTGTCCAAAACGAAGAGATGTAACGCGAGGGAAAACTGAAGCTTGACATCTTCAATATTTCACATAGTCTGTGTTCTCACAAAAGCATACATTAATGTTGATTATGTGTATATAATTGAGCACCATCCCTTTATAATTACTCATTTATCTGCTGAAATGTTAAGTTCAGGGCTTAATTGCTGAAATCGAAGCCAATAATTGTGCATTTTAACGTTCTGTCGCTGCAGCAGTATGGGAACGGCGTTATGGTGCTCATTAGATGCCCAGCATGACATTAATCTTCATTTAGAGGGCCAGCGAGACAAATGAACTGAATATTTCAGGCTTCAGTAAAACAATGCATGAAAACAACACAGAAGAAAGCAATATAGCAGAAATGAAAGTGTAACATCTCCCGAGTGGCTTTCTATTAGTGGAACTGGTTGTTCTGTTTATGCATATGTGCGTTTTTTCATTGACCGTTAATAGTTAGTGTGTTGTGGATGTGAACTATGCAGAAATGTTATTCACATTCAGCTCTAAACATAATTACTGCCATGACTACTTCCTGTGTGTATCCGGGGGGTCTATTCTTTCTCCACCGCGGAGACCATGCAACGTACAACCATAAACAAAACCATTAGCTATTGTAATGCAACATATTCTATAAAAAAAAAAAATCTAACTAGCAGAACTGAAATAACATGCTATTGCAATGCACTGTTATTTAGCTGTTAAAAAGCAATGACATTTCAAAGAGAACATGTTTTTGTGGGCCGTACGTGCCTCTGGGATGACTTTATGTGCCGCAGATTGGACAAAAGCTCAATTCGGGATGCGGCGATTGGGAACGAAGGAAAAGAAAAACAGATTGAATTATCATCCCATCTGAAAACAATGATTTTCTTTCTCCGTTCCTGACAGGATAAGTATCCCAGCGTGAATCTGGGCCAGATGCCCACTGTACTCGAGTTCATTTGAAAATTTGCACGCCATATTAGTGGCGCAGCTGCGGTACACATCAGAGGAACATCAGAGGTGATGTCTTGTGCCACACTCTCAAAATGAGAATAGCTCGAGTAATTGGCCTGTAATGCAAAATGATTACCTTTCTTGATAATCATGTCCTTTGGCAAAGGCTTTTAACATTTTTGATCAATGCAAGTGCATTTTGATTACATTTCTTTCTTCATCAGAATCTATTATGGTTACCAGTTTTCTGTGTACTGTGAACCTTTTATAGTAAATTTCTTATATATATATATATATATATATATATATATATATATATATATATATATATATATATATATATATATATTGTGACGAAAGGCGTCGAGGATCGATCAGCGTTGCCCTGGGAACAAACACGGAACACCTACACCAGCCACTCAACGACGGATTCGCCACACCTGGAGCTCATCAGCCGCGGGCCAGATAAGCCCGGCCAGGCGACGGCTTCAGTGAGCCACGAGACTCGGAAAGCGCAAGCTAACCTGTTGTCTCTTTCTTTGTCTCCCAGAAGCTACAACGTGACGGGCCTGCCTGAGCTACTTCCCCTACTACCTCACAGTGGACTCCCTCACGTTACTAAGCACGGGAAACACCGAGACGACTCACCGCTGCACTCACCGGATTCACCGCTACACCACCCCGGACTCACCGCCGCACTCTGCACGGACTCACCGCTCACCTTCTGTGTATTGTCTAATAAATACACCCTCGGGGTTTTCACTGCACCTGTTTCTCTTGTGCTTCCTCTGCCTCGCCACAAGTGGTGGAGAATGCGAGCAGTTTTTAAGCGCAAGAGAACGGAGGAAACAAAGAGAAAAGGAAGAGCGCTATCGCCGCCTCTATTAAAGGTTCCCCACAACATCAACTTCTCTCTTTGTTTTCCCCCAGGCAGCGCCGCTTCCCGGCGAAGATGGAGGAATTCCTCCAACGCCTCTCAGAGGTTTCCATTCGCCAGCAACAGATCGTCGAGCATTTGGCTACCCGCCAGAACGAGACCGAGCAGGAGCTCGCTGCTCTCCGCGCCGCCACTCAACCACGCCCCGTCGTGCCTGATCCCCGGATGCAAGCCACACAGCTGCTACCCAAAATGGCCGCCAGCGATGACCCTGAAATATATCTCGAGATGTTCGAGAGCGTCGCAACCACGGAAGGATGGGACCGGAGGGATTGGGCACGCGCGTTGGCCCCGCTGCTGTCAGGAGAGCCCCAGCGCGCCTATTTCAGCATGCCGGCCGACCTGGCGAATGTATACGACGACCTAAAGAGGGAAATCTTGGGCAGGGTCGGTCTATCACCGGTCTGCGCAGCCCAAGCCTTCCAAGAGTGGGTCTTCCAGTCTCGCCAGCCGGCAAGGACCCAGGCCGCCGAACTTACTCGGCTAGCGCAACACTGGCTCCTGGATGGGACACCAACCCCCGCCATCATTGTGGAAAGGGTGGTGATAGACCGGCTCCTGCGGGCTCTCCCCCGGAATTATCGCCAGGCGGTCGGTATGAGAAACCCCAAGAACGTCATGGAGTTGGTTGAGGCGGTCGAGCTGGCGGAAGCCGCACAGCGCCGAGGCCGGGAGCGGGCGCCATCTTTTCCCGGAGGGTGTCCCAGGAGCGACGCGCGCCGGAGGGCACCGGCGACCGATGGAGAGGGCGGCGGTCCCGACCGTGAGAGATGAGCCGATGCCAACCGAAGAGGCTTCCAACTCCTCTAGAGCGTGGCTGGCAGGCTGCAGTCTCCACCGGGAGCTTCCCCGCGCCGCACCGGAAATCCCCATCGGCCTGAATGGACGGAAGTTCAGAGCCCTCCTTGACTCTGGCAGTACCATCAGCCTGGTTCAGTCCCGCCTCCTACCCCCGCGCGCACGGAACGCGCGGAAACGGCTGCCACTGACCTGCGTCCACGGGACACCAGGAAAGTCTCCACCCGTCTCATCACCGTGACGACGACAGGAGGAAGCTGGCCCCTGGAGGTGGGCCTCGTACAAGACCTGCCGGTACCAATCATCCTCGGCGGGACTGGCCGGGTTTCGAGGAGGCGCTACACACCGCGACACAGCCTGTCAGCCCTCAAAGCCCTCGCCGGAAGAGGCGAGAGGGGAGAGGAAACCGCCGCCCTGCCGTTCTCCTAGCATCGGACAGCGGAAGAGATGGTGAGTCCCCTCCGAATACTACTAATGTATTCTTTGATGTGTTCCAACAGGTAGTCGGAGGGGGCTCGTTCGGCCGGGCTCAGCGGGAGGATGACCGGCTCAAGAATTGCTGGAACCAGGTACATTTCATGGATGGAGAAGAGCGATGCCCGGCCCCCATCCTCTCCCCATTTCATTGTGGAGAACGGCCTACTCTATTGTGTCGCCCAGCGGAGGGGGGAGGAGAAACGGCTCCTGGTGGTGCCCCGAGGGAAAGTGGACACCATCTTGGAACTCGCCCACGCCCACCCACTGGCCGGACACCTCGGGGCCGCCAACACTATCAAGAGGATCCGGGACCGTTTCCACTGGCCGGGGCTCGACGGAGATGTGAAACTGTTCTGCCAGGCCTGCCCCGAGTGCCAGAAGACCTCGCCCCGGCCACCTCCCCCTAGTCCACTTATCCCGCTGCCCATAATCGAGGTGCCCTTTGAGCGCATCGGGATGGATCTGGTGGGCCCGCTGCCGAGGTCTGCCCGCGGCCACGAACACATCCTGGTGATCGTGGACTTACGCCACCCGGTACCCCGAAGCCATCCCACTCCGCAAAGCCACCGCCAAGGCGACGCTTCAGGAGCTCTTCACCCTGTCCACCAGAGTGGGGATACCGGGAGATACTGACCGACCAAGGCACCCCGTTCATGTCCCGAGTGATGGCCGACCTCTGCCGGCTGCTACGGATCCAGCAGCTGCGCACCTCAGTGTACCACCCCCAGACGGACGGACTTGTGGAGCGGTTCAACCAGACACTGAAACAGATGTTGAGAAGGGTTGTCTCCGAGGACAAACGGGACTGGGACCAGATGCTCCCCTACGTCCTCTTCGGGGTGCGAGAGGTGCCCCAGGCCTCCACCGGCTTCACCCCATTCGAGTTGCTGTTCGGCCGACAGCCGCGAGGCCTGCTGGACGTGGCAAAAGAGGCCTGGGAGCAGCAGCAGCAGCCGGATGCCCAGAGGTCGGTCGTAGAACACGTCCAAGCCATGCGGGACCGAATTGAACGGGTGATGCCCCTCGTGCGGGAGCACATGACGCAGGCCCAGCAGCAACAACAACGGCACTATAACCGCCCTGCACAACCCCGGGAATTCCAGGTCGGCGACCGGGTCATGGTACTAGTCCCCACCAATGCATGCAAATTCCTGGCCACCTGGCAGGGTCCATATACCATTCTGGAAAAGATCGGCCCGGTTACTTACCGAGTCCGCCAACCAAACCGTCCGACGCACCGAACAAATATACCACATTAACTTGTTGAAGAAGTGGGTGGGGACTAGGGAACACCTTTCCACACTCGCCATTCAGGAGGGCCCGGTCGTCGACACCAACGCCCTGCTCGCTCCCGCACAGAAGACGGAACTCCAACATTTGGTCGGTCAGTTCTCGGATGTGTTCTCGTCCACGCCCGGGCAGACTAACCTCCTCCAGCACGAGATCCGGACCCTCCCGACGCCATCGCCCGCAGCGGCCCTACCGGATCCCTGAGGCTCGTCGGCGAGCTATTGAGGAGGAGGTAAACCAAATGCTGAAGTTGGGGGTGATTGAACCATCGACGAGCCCGTGGTCCAGCCCCATCGTCCTGGTTCCAAAACCAGACGGCACCCTCCGCTTCTGCAATGACTACCGGCGACTCAACCAGGTCTCCGAGTTCGACGGATATCCCATGCCCCGTGTAGACGAACTGCTGGAACGTCTCGGAAGGGCCCGGTATATCTCCACCCTCGATCTCACCAAAGGATACTGGCAGGTTCCGCTGTCAGAGGAAGCCAAGCCAAAAACGGCTTTCTCCACCCCGCGGCCACTGGCAATACCGGTCCCTTCCTTCGGTCTACACGGGCACCAGCCACCTTCCAGAGACTAATGGACATCTTACTCCGACCCCACCAACAGTACGCCCAGCCTATCTCGACGACCTTGTGATTCACTCGGAGACCTGGGAAGACCATCTGGAGCGCCTGCGGAGGGTGCTTCGGGATCTTCGACGGGCTGGACTCACCGCCAACCCCAAGAAATGTCACCTGGCGCTCTTGGAAGCGAAGTACCTGGGTTATCGAGTTGGACGAGGACTGATCCGGCCACAGGAGAGTAAAGTCACCGCGGTCCAGGAGACCCCGAGGCCCACCAACAAAACCCAGGTACGCGCCTTCTTGGGGTTGGCAGGGTATTATCGTTGTTTCATCCCCGACTTCTCCTCCATAGCCGCCCCTCTGACAGACCTGACCAGGAAGGGGCAGCCTGAACGGGTTCTGTGGAACCCGACGCGGGAGGAAGCTGCCCAGAGGATTAAGGCCGCACTCACCTCAGACCCTGTCCTGAGAGCCCCGGACTTCGGCTGCCCCTTCCTGCTACAGACGGATGCTTCTGATGTGGGTCTGGGAGCCGTGCTGTCCCAGATCCAGGAGGGTGAGGAGCATCCGGTCTTATATATCAGTAGGAAGCTGACCCCCGCCGAGAAAAACTACGCGCGGTGGAGAAGGAGGCCCTAGCCGTCAAGTGGGCAGTCCTGGAACTGCGGTACTACCTCCTGGGCCGGCGGTTCACCCTACTTACCGACCACGCACCCCTCCAGTGGATGGCCAGGGCCAAGGACACGAACGCCAGGGTGACCCGCTGGTTCCTCGCGCTCCAGGACTTCCACTTTGACGTGCAACACGCGCCGGGACAGCCAACGCCAACGCCGACGGCCTATCGCGGATGTGGTCGGCTTTTGCAGGTCTGTCAGGGGTCACTCCCCACCCACCCCAAATTTCCCCGTTATTACGCTCTGCTTTATCCACCAGGACCAGGACAGCGCTTGGGGGAGTGACGAAAGCGCCCCGAGGATCGATCAGCGTTGCCCTGGGAACAAACACGGAACACCTACACCAGCCACTCAACGACGGATTCGCCACACCTGGAGCTCATCAGCGCGGGCCAGATAAGCCCGGCCAGGCGACGGCTTCAGTGAGCCACGAGACTCCGGAAACGCAAGCTAACCTGTTGTCTCTTTCTTTGTCTCCCAGAAGCTACAACGTGACGGGCCTGCCTGAGCTACTTCCCCTACTACCTCACAGTGGACTCCCTCACGTTACTAAGCACGGGAAACACCGAGACGACTCACCGCTGCACTCACCGGATTCACCGCTACACCACCCCCGGACTCACCGCCGCACTCCTCGCACGGACTCACCGCTCACCTTCTGTGTATTGTCTAATAAATACACCCTCCGGGGGTTTTCACTGCACCTGTTTCTCTTGTGCTTCCTCTGCCTCGCCACAATATATATATATACATACTATACTGTATATATATGCACAATTTACCTTGATAGTGCCATACCCCCCTTGTCTTCAAAATGGCCCTAATTCTTCATGGCATAGATCACAAGGAACATATGATAGCTTCACGCAATTGAATCCTCACCAGAGGCTTGACTGACAGGTGATCTGACCAATCGTTACGCAGAATCTGCTATTTTGTCTGGCAAACAAAATAAACAAAAGAGTAGATTAATGTTGCTCAACTTGAACTTGAAAAATAGTGCATATTTACAGATCTACTATTGAAACGAGATGCCTTCTGATGTCTGTTCATGTTTATTTTATGCTCTAATTACTGAAGGGAACGTTCACATGCCTCATGCAATGCTGATTATGACAGATAAAGGAATGACAATTCTGAATGTAGCGGCAGAAATACAGACCCATCAGACCAGGTGAGCTTGTTCCATTGTCCAATTTTGTTGAGCCAGTGGCATCAAGTGTGTTCTTCTGCTTCTGTAGCCAATCTGCCTCAAGTTTCAGTGTGTTGTGCGTTCAGAGAGTTCTGCATACCTCAATTGTACAGGTGGTTATTTGAGTTACTGTTGCGTTTCTATCAGCTCGAGCCAGTCTGGGCATTCTCACCTGACCTCTGGCATCAACAAGGCATTTTCACCCACAGAAATGCCGCTAACTGGATATTTTCCCTTTTTTGGACCACTCTCTATAAAGCCTAGAGATAGCTGTGAATAGAAATCCCAGTAGATCGGTAGTTTCTGAAATGCTCAAACCAGCCCATCTGGCACCAGCAACCATGCCATGTTCAAAACCGCTTAAATCACCTTTCTTCCCCCTTTCTGACGTTAGTTTGGACTTCAGTAGATTGTCTTCATGCATAAGTTCCTTTCATGTGATTGACTGATTAGATATTTGAGTTATGAGCAGTGGAACAAGTGCACCTAATGAAGTGAGAGGCGAGTGAAAATTTATTTTGAAACAATTACAATTCCAGTTGGTAAATTTAATTAAATTTTCAGCTCATCAGTTCAAAGCGAGCCAACTGTTACATTTCGAATTTTGCCCAACCATGACAATCACACATCTCCAGCTATGCTCATCACCAAGGGAACATGGGTAAATGTGGAGGCCCTGCTGCCGACCTCAAATCCACAAGCAACCCAGCGGCATCTCATCAGCATGATACTGAATGTGCTACGCTCTGTGTTTCACTGCTTGCTGGGCTAGCCCTCTTTTCTTCCTCCCTCCAGTGCAACACTCAATCTCCATCTCCAGCCTCACGGCTGTCTGTTCTGACTCACCCACGCCAAACTTCTGCCTGAAAAAGTCTTATTTACAATGATGTTTTTATCTTTGAATTGAGGTAAAACCTCACAGGGTTCCACTGCATCATCATCATTGGTTTATTAAAAAATAATCTCATGCTGTCTCATTCACACATGACAGCACATGTGCATATCTCCAACAGACACTGTTGTTATATATATCACAGCTGATACATATCATGTGATTTTCTTGGGTCACAGTAAATGAGGCATTACTACATGCTGTCTCTGTGTAGAGCATCTTACACTACGGTTGCCGAACTATGTAACCACAATGTGTTTCTTCTCCATAGGAAGGAAACAGGCTATGTGGACAAATTCATCACTTATCTTTGTACCATGCTGATGCAAGACAGACCTGCCATTGTGAAGTAATGCTGGACACAGACAGCAATGATCTATCTATCTATCTATCTATCTATATATATATATATATATATCTATCCATCTATCCATCTTTATATATACATATATGTGTGTGTATACACACACACACACACACACACACACATCTGAGGGACAAAGACAAAATAAAAAAAATGTAAATGGTTTGAGCTTATATGTAATATAATATGTTTATATTATGATATATTATAAAACAATGTTTTTTTTCAGTGCAAATATTTAACCATTCTTAAATCAAGACACATTTACTTAAGGAGAAAAAAAAAATACTTTATGTATTACACTGACAAATATCTGCTAAATGGAAAATAAAACTTTAAAAAATAAACACACTTTATTTTGCCGCATTTCTCAGAAAACAAGATTTGAATTTATTGTGCTTGTAAATTTATCTTTATTTTAAAAACTGCAAAATGAGACAAAAAATACAGAGTACGAACTAATTTTTGCTCTACAGTATAATATATAGGCTAAAGCCTCTTAATCTAATCACATGATAAGCTGAGAAAGTTGACGGATCGCGGCTGCTGTTACTAAACAGACATCAGATCAAGCACAGTGCAATGTTTGATACAGTATTAATGGCAGTATGCTTTGTTATATACAGTACTTAATGGATGAAATTCTATTTTTTATGTGGGGAACCCTAAAAATAGTAATTCAGCAACAGCCCTGATTATGCACTGCAAAAACATTAAGAGTAATAGCGGTGTTTACGTGCCATTTCAAATACAATCTTCTCTTTAATAATAAAAGCACTATGCATGTGAAGGTAGCACTTTTTCTCCAACATGCCTAGCAACGGCTTAGCAGGAGCGCAGCAGGGAGGTGGATTGAGCTTATGTGCGGTTTTAGCCATCTCACTCCGAAGAGCCGATAGCGAAGCTCCTTTATCCAGCCTCTTTAGGGATCCACGAAGGACGGCTTCTCCTACCATGCTTGAGCTTTGTTAGGAACGATGATAATGACTTCATTTTAGGGACCGGCTCTGAACAGAAGATAAAGGAGCAAATTACACACTCAAAAGAGCGCGCTCATCGGGATGAGTTTTTAGGAGTTTTTTTTTCTGACCAAGGATCGAGTCGGTACCAGATGAAGGCAGATGGGTGGTGAGCGAGAGGAGGATCTCTAGAGGGATTATGCTGTATTTCTGATTCTCGTCCCTGGTCTCCCCATGGTTTAATATGCGCCAGAACTCAATCTCACACACTGAGTGCTGTTGATAAGCCTGAGCATGGTGGCATCAGACCCCAGAGAGGAGTTTATGTAGAGCTGGCGCATGGCAGAAAATCGAATTTCTCCGTAGACAATGAGGTCCATTTGTACAGTCAGACCGGATGAAAAGAGCACGTTCCGCCATCACTGTTTCCCACAGATTCCCACATTGTTCTCCCTAGACTGAAAAACAGTTTTAATGGAAGTTATGGAACTTGTTAAGGGCCGATTTAATTAAATGGCAAAACTTGCCACATGTTTTGTATTCATCTTTAGTTGCAGAGCAGCTTTTTTTGTTTCTGCGCTAAAAATCGGTCCTGTCACTTATTGATTCAGGAAAAACACAATAATGGGGCACAATCGAACTAAATGTAGGCTGATAAGTCCACAGTGGGAAAATCCCCATGCTGCAAGAGCTCTTTTTTATGTTTTCTTAATAGCAGAGTTTCATAATTTTACATAAACAGCACAGAAGGTGGCTTAAAGACAGCATGCAATTAAAATTTACCCTACTTTTCGTAATAAAAATGCCTAGGCTTATTATGAATTAAGCATTGGTCCGCATTTTTACAATGATAAAAAAAACAACCTCACATTACAGAAGAAAAAAATGTCACATTACAGAAATAAAATGGCTTGAAAATGCAGATGACTCGATTTCAACCCTTTATCTATTACCAAATAGTGATGGGCAATTATTAATTGTGCTTTTGTTGATATATGAATGTGTGCTGTGTATATTTATTATGTATATATAAAGACACACACATGCAGTATATATATATATTTAAAATATGATATATATATATATATATATATATATATATATATATATATATATATATATTAGTGCTGCTAAAAGATTAATAAAATCAAAGATTTTGTTTACATTATATGTGTGTATACTGCGTATATTCATATATATAACAGATATATATATTTATATACTATAAAATATAAGTAATATATATATATATACTATAAAATATAAGTATATATATATATATATATATATATATATATATATATATATAAACCTAAATACTTTCCAAAAAAATATACTGAATATTTCATGTACCCAAATCCTTTTTTTTAAAGATGCGATTAATTGCTACCCAGCACTATTTCAAAACTTATGTCATTTGTGTTATTTCACTCAACATTTGTGTGCTACCGCTGTTTGAACATCTAATGACGACTGTAATTTACCTCCAGTAGTTGACGTCACGCTACCGTCAGTATGGGCTGTGAGCGTTGTTTTCTGTATGTGTCACATGTTTTTTTGACGCTTGAGTGACTGTCAATGAAGTTGGTGCCTGAGAAAATCATCTCCAAACAGTCACTGATAAGTTTCCATTACTGCGGACAGCTGCTCACGGAGGCGGCAGACAGTGATTCAGCTCGCTGGAGTCTGCATTGATGATTGGAAATAGATTCCATATTATTCTGTAGGTTATTTACCAATGATTCACTAGAGGACAAAAAATGATGCCAATCAGCTTTGAAATGACTTGTAAATTTAAAACTGAAAACAATTTACTCACTCAATTTGCCAAACTCAAATAGGAAATAGACTTCATTTGAATGAAAATAAGACTTTATATTCGCTGTTTATGAACTAAATGGCAACTTCTAGATGCAGTTAATGTATAGGGAAGACTGAAGCTAGCTGTCACACTTTTCACTGAAGGTAGGGTTATCTTTGTCCAATGATATTATAAATAAATTATAAAAAATATAATTCATTTAACACACATTGTCACAACTGGAACCTTCCACTAAACATCTAATTACCGTCTATTTAATGATTTTTTTCAAATGGAAAACTGGGAAAGCAAACCTGATAATATATCAGATGGAAAACCAATCCAGTCTTAAAGGAATAGTTCACTCAAAAATGAAAATTACGCCATATTTTACTTGACCCCAAGCCATTGTAGGTGTGTATGACGTTCTTCTTTCAGATGAACACAGTCAGTTTTAAAAAAATGTACTAACCTATATGCCTTCAGGGGGTTAACATGAATTGAAGCATCATACATCGAGTCAGAGGTCAGCCGAGACGTGCTCTCAGGGACTCACATGCAGCCGTTGCCAGAAGTCAGTTATTTAGGTTATAATGTTAAAACTAGAAATATTTTTGTCACAAAAACAGATTCGATCTGCTTCAGAGGACACGTGATAACCCCCCGAAGTAAAATATGCTGTAAATATGCTGTAGGTGAAAATTATAGATTTTTGTTTTATGGGAAAAATTGTTAGGATAGTCAGTAAAGATCATGTTCCATAAATATTTTGTAAACTTCCTACCATAAATATATTAAAACATAATTTTTTTGGTTTTGATGTGATGTTCAGATGGTTAGATGTCTTGTTTTAATGTTGAGAAAAACCCAATAAAATATATTGGAAAAAAAAAAAAAAAAACAACAACATAATTTTTGGATAGTAATATGCATGGCTAAGAACTTAATTTGGACAACTTTAAGGGTGAATTTCTCAGTATTTAGATTTGCACCCTCAGATTACAGATTTTCAAATGGTTTTATCAAATATTATCCTAACAAACCATACAGCTTATTTATTCCGCTTTGATATCTTAATTTCAACAAATTGGTACTAATAGACTGTTTTTTTGGTCCAGGGTCACAAATCATTATTCAGAGCAACATAGACAGCCTGCCCCCATCTGACGTTAACTACTACCAAACGTGACGCTGATATGAAATATCATAGCATTGGAATTTAGTTTGCATTGAATTCACAGAAATGATCACAGTCAGTGTTGAGGTGCATGAAACGAAGGTGACATTTGTGCAATTCAGCTCACAGCCGTTGCGACAACTTGCCCTAGTCTCCGCGTCGGTGTAAAAACATTTTAGCCCTCTGTGATATCCTTTTTAACATAATTTGTTATTCAGTGTAAATTGTATCTCACGCATACAATAAAATAACATGTGTGCGCAACAATGCAAATTCTCTACTAATGCAGGAAAAATGCACATAAATAATAGCCAAGAGAAAGTCAATTCCCAACACTGTCCAGCCGGGCTCCATCTCTGAGCTGATGGATTAATGATAACTAAACCCGCTGTTTGAGAATCAGCGCTCTATAATTGCGTGGCAACACAATCTGCTTTCAGGGATGACGTTAATGGGCAAAGAGCCCCGGCCAGCCTTTTATTTGGCTGTCAGCGTGTAAAAGGTTCCCTACGGCGCGGGCCCCTCTCTGAAAAGCAGTCACCACGGTGTCACACGGACAGACGCGGGAGGATCGCTGTTTGAACAGCCCCAATGATTCAGATCAATCTCTGGAACGTGTTTCACCCAAGCGTGGGTGTCATCTCACACATGGCGTTATGCAAGCATCGGTGTCTCTGGCGCAATTCGACGTCTGAGATCTCGAGTCGCTCTCCTGCAAGACTCGCAAAACCAAACGGCCTAATTTTATTATCATTGATTTGAACATTATGCTGTGGATCTTTGGGAGATTATTGCATTAAGAGGAGCATGTAATTCAATTAAAAATGCAGGGCTGAGGAACGCACGTAATGTCATAATCCCATTTGATATGCGATCAGACGCAAGAGCTGCAGCACAAGACTCTGGCCGCCTGCCCGTGAGCTATGAACTCTGCTGACTGCCCCGACAAATGCACTTTTATTTTCCTGAGGGAGCTGCTTTTCAGGACATGATTTATGTGAGCATGTAGTCCGCAGAGACCCGCATGTGTGCTTTTCGGAAAGCTCTGGACCGTCATCTCTTGTCACCCGGCGCAAATCTGCGGCTATTGTTTTCTACGAACAATGGGGGATATTTTTAAACCAAACTTTACTCTGCAAAAAAAAAAAAAAAAAAAAAAAAAGCATTACATTTCCGACAGCCGATGTTCAGTTAGGTGTGCAGCGTTTGCACCGCAGTAGAGTCAGGGCTAAATACAGGGGGCAGAAGCCAATTTCGAGAGGTTCCAATTTAGCACCAGAGTAGCTTCTCCGCCTATTGACCCGCATTACGGTAGTTTGCACACAGCAGGACCAGGAGACAAACTGACTTACACACTGAGGTACTACATTTTCTAAATGGAAAGAGAGACCTACGCTGGCCCTCTGTTAACCCAGTCACAGCGGTTTGGCCCTCTGTTTCTATATTTTCAGGTTGGTTTGTTATAACACTAGTATCACAGTGTGAGAGAGGCTTTCCTCCAAAAATAACCATCCTCTAGTGGCACAGATAATGATATAGGTCAATCTGTTGGATATATCAAAGTTTCAGCCGAGGCACTAATTTTTAAAAATAGTTTAGCGTGTTTTTTTAATTGACGTTACAGTGCTGCAAATTTTAAGATACCTGTAATATTTTCCAACCCTTGAAGATGAGTCAGTTCACGCAGCGGCTATTTCCAGCGATGCAATTACAGCCTCAAACTATCTGCGAGGAAAAAGAAAAATACAAACGGTTTGTCAGCGTTTACATCTGCGTTTCAAATCAATTTAATAGTTGTATTTTATTTCTGGTCAAACCAATGCATGTGAACATTCGCACAGGAAGGACTTACATTCAACAACTGTAATTATTAGTTGTAGCAATCGTTTAACTATTAATTGAACTGTTAACCTAAATAAATGAACCAATTATTGAATTAAATACTACTACTAGTACTACTAATTCATACTAATTCAATACTACCGTATTAACCTAAATAAATGAAACTAAATAACAATGATGACTATTGCATTAACCGATTTAATTTATCTAAATAAACAGCTTTAGCTTTTTTAATGAATAAATCATTTATTAGATGCAGGCTGGTGAAACAGACCGCAACATGTTATTTCAAATGAGTGAATGAATTTTATTTATTAGAGAAGTCTACAGTACGTTAAAAAGCCCACATACATCTTCTGGTAGCTACTCCGAAGCTGTGAGCATTTTTTTCTTATAGCGTCTCTATGGCAGAGGGAGCATTTTCCCCAAAGCCTATCCACAACTGTGATAATTACCCATGCTTCTTTCCTCTGGCTCATTTGCATAATCAGCACCAGTCATTCACTGTGGTGGCACAAAGGAATATAATGAAACAAAAGAGTAACAAGGGAGATTTCAGATGCCGGCACAATGCTGCCACATCTCTGTGTTCGTTTGTTCTTACAGCTCCAACGTCATAAAGATTTTCACTTCACAATGGCATTCATGCAAGAACTTTGGGATGTTCCCACACGTTCCATGTTATTGTTTTTCCTATTCCTCTTTTTCTTCTTTTTAGTAAGCTTGAACGATTTTTTTTGTCAGAAATGGACAGTCTGAGTGGCATTTTTCCAGCACAATCAGTGCTGAAGTGTAATAAACAAATCTGAAGGTCGTTGCCATGTCTGTGCACTTCAGAAACGGCCTTTACAGCCGTTTTTCTGCCATTGAAAAAAAAAATAATAATAGTTGCTGTTTCCAGCACATCAAAGGGAATGGAGAGAGCATTGATCTGCAGGGTTTCAACATCTGGCCTGAGTGTTATACACAATGCATGCCCCCATTTTCATGCATCTATTGAGCAAACCGACGGCTGGAGAGTCTAAAAACATACAGTGTGATAGTTGCAATTGTTCTGCATTCAAAAAGACATCATAAAGGCATTCAAAAAGGCTTATAAACAAGACACTGCGTGTATCTGGTCAAATCACAAGATAGGAATCTGTATGTTTTCCAAAATAAAACGGAAAATGTTTAGCTTTTTTTTCAGATTTTAGATTCACACCTTTTTGAAAGTTATACAGATGTAAAAGTAGGGCTAAAACGTATTTTGGTCAAACTGCTATCTCACTGTAGCTTTTGCCTCATTTAACTAATTTGTGACAGTTTTGTTCAGATTTCTTTATAATTGAGTCACTGAATAAATCACTTAACCGATTTGTTCAAAACTAAGACACACAAAGGTTCTGCATGGAAAACTTTTTAATAAACATAAATAAATAATTACATATGTGTGCCTTTTATCTTTTGATTTTTCAAAGCATTTTGTCAAAATATGGTAAAATGTATTAAAATATATTGTAAATAAAATAAGCATAATATAATAATAAAGATTACATTTTAGTTATACAGAATCTATACCTACTTTCCGTTAAACAGTATTCAGAAAAGAGAGATAATAAATACAATACAAAATGAGTTTAAATATAAGAAAAGTGAAAGGACAGCACTAACAGCAGAAAAGCAGAAATAAAGGAACGAATCAAAGACTAGATATATATGAGAAACATCTAGAGATAACGGTATTGACAAAAGAGAACTGTGATGAGAGAAATACTGAGTAATATTCAATTCCGTAAAATTGAATATTGGATATGAACTCAGGTCGTCCGTGCATAAGCTGCACAGGGCAATTTATCAAAGCACAATTCAACATGCACCGTCCCATCAAGCTGCACTGTATCGCTGCCTTAGAAATGGTTGAATAAGAAGTAAGGGCCCTAGAATTTCTAGCTACGGGCTTGTGTGGAAATCCCAGGATTCAATTTCAAAATCATTCTGCCAGAAAGGCACACACATACACACAAAAACGGTTTTCAACAATGGCCAGCCAAAGCCTGTCATGAATCTGTTATTGAGCTTTTGAAGTCTATGCATGCAATGAGATCTGAAACTCAAGCTCAGTTTACTTGATCAGTCACCACACTTGTCCATGTCCGCAAAACCAGGCTGCCACCTCCAACAAGACGCCTCTTCTTCTCTATTCTATCTCGCTTTCTTATGTACACATCCCAACATCGAAGCTCCAGGACATGGCACCGCTCTCTCCTGGAGCCTCACCTCATGATGGGCTGAGCTGAGCGAGGTTAACCTCGACACTTTTACTGGGAACTCAGTCAGAACAACCAGGAGAGACAACAGAACTCCTCAGAGAGGCCCTTGAACATCCCGCGGCTAAAACTACAGTCTCGCTCTGCTTTTTTGTATAGACCAAAAAAGAAATCTATCCTTTTATCCAGTCAACTTTTGTAGCATTCAGAGCAAAGCTTGAAGAGATGGTGTTGCACAGGTGCTGGTTAGAATACTAATAATATTGACTTTAACAGAGAAAAGCTGGATGTGTATGATGGCTGCCTCTCAGGACATTTGCGCTCTCAACAAGGACATTTAAAGAGCGTCAAAAACCTGATTGGAGATACATAAAGTAAACTGCAGGCTAGCCAGTGTGCTGACACAAGCTTCTAATCACCGGCTAATAAATCTACTCTTTCTCACTCTTTTACTTACAAATTATGCAGCCTTTAATAGGTGAAATAAATTTCGCAGTGCACCTGCCTCCTTAGAAAGGAAGCGAGACAAAGAAAGAAAGCTATAAAGCAAGCAAGAAAGAACACAGTCACTGATTCTGTTGCACATTGGAAACGAAAATGAGCTATTTTTTAACTTGGCAAAGTAACTTGAGCATCATGGGAGTGTGGAGGCCTAATGAGGAGAGTGAGATGCTGTGTGTGGTTGGCTGGTGGCAGGATGTCTCTACATCAGTCTTAACTAAACAAACCCCCACCTGGGAAGCCTGTTAGCTGCACTGCAGGCACAGACAGCCCCATACCGCAAAAAATGCTACAGTTTGAGAGGCGTATTCCCAGGCAGCTCATGCGTCTCTGCAGGCATGCCACTGTCACGTTAAGTTACGGAGCGTCTCTTGTCCAGCTTTTCCACCAAACTGAAAAGCAATGTGCCAATGCAGTGCATATTGAGAAATGGTTTATGGCTGCGGCTCATGTCACAGCTATTATCTATCAATGTGGCATTGCTTTTATCAATTTTTATTTTAGAACACGGCTGCAACTGTAATATAATAATATATATATTTACAATAATCAGAATAATACAGAAGCTACAGAAGGTCATGCATTGTTTTCTTGTGATCTCGCCGTCATTTTCTCATGAGAAAACAGCACTTGCCATCTGTCACAAGCCAGAACAGAACCAAAGTGAATGGGTGCCATCAGAATGAGAGTCCAAACAGTTGATAGAAACATTACAATAACCCACATGACTCCAGTCCATCAGTTCAGATCTTGAGAAAAAGTGAAACAATTTGTAAGAAAAATTGATCATTAAAAAGTTTTCAACTTCAAACTGTTGTTAACTAAAATACAGGTCCTTTACCCATAATATTTATTTTTCAAAAAAAGGTCATCTTGCCTAAATCAAGAGTGAAATGTGCAGATTTACAAGCCAAAACGGTCCAAAACATGGACAACAGGGGATTTGTTTTACTTTTTTACTGGAGGAAAAACTATGTTAATGCTATGTTAACTCAATATGGTTTATATTTCTTATAAACACACAGCTTTACCCTTCACAAGAATAAATGATTGTGACATTTTTATCAGCTGTTTGGGCTCATTCTGATGGCACCCATTCACTGCAGAGGATTCACCGGACAAGAAGTGATGCAATGCTATACTTCTCCAGATGTTCCCATCTTGAATGGCCTGAGTGTGAAAAACATTTATCAATTTTTTGTTTATGAGTGAACTATCTGTATCTGTTAAACATCCTTTGGCTGCCAAAAAACTGACCACATGTTCAAAATCACAACTTTGTTTACGTCAAAGCCATCTCAGGACACTGAAACAGGAGCTGTTTCAGCTTGAGTGAGCCCTCGGTTAAAGTAAAAATGTGCTCATCCATGATGCAGTGCTATAGATATGTCTTTGTCACCTCTAAACAAAAGAAAAAATAAAAGGGAACAAATTGAGATCAATAAAACAACTTAAAACCGTTCTTGAGTTCAAGAAATTGTGGTTAACAAAAAAATAAAGATTTCTTAGGACTTCTGTTGACTATTACTTGCCGAAAGACTAATTTATAGTTCAGTAGTCCAATATTTATTTGACATAAATATATTATCATAAATTAAAGTCAGTTTTATACAGTTTAATAATCTATACAACCGTGCAAGTATTGGCCAGAATCCATATGCTTGTACCTTTAAAATTAGTTTTGTTAAAGGCTCTTCGGAAAACTTTACAGGTTCTATGTCTTTGTCAGAGGCTGTAAGACCATCTTCTCTAAGTTTCTTGTAAAAATATTTATAACTGTGGGGCTCTAGTCAATAAACTGAACTGCCCTCTAAGGCCTCGTCTGTCAGAAAACAGATGCAGCGGAATGCCATGATGAAACCGCCTCACAAATTCCTAATATTCCTCTAAATTTTTCATAAATGGGGGCATGGACTGATGAAAAACCTGGTACTTGCTGACATCAACCAAAAGCCAGATTTATGCTTTTATAGTACATGCACATTTTTCTTTGGCAGAGCAGTCTCCTGATGCCAGATCAGAAAAAAATGGTCCAGTGTCCGACCCTATTGGGAGTTTTATTATGAGTTATATTCCTGTTTTCTCAAGGTGTGTGCAGTCCCGAGGGTGAGCTGTGAAGGACCTGTGCATGGGCTGTAAAGCAAGACAGGTCCGTTTCAGGAAAGCACCTTCACAGTGAATTCATCCCTAAAAACAGGGTCACAGCAAAAAGGACGTATACTGTCAGAGTCCCTGAAACAAGAACCAAAAGAATTGGATACATGAAAACGCCTACCTTCAGCTTCCTGATTTTGTTTCGTCCCCAAAATTCCAGTTGTTGGGCAGTTCTGGTCCTTAAATGAAATTGCTACATCTTGTCTGCAATGAAACAAAAATATATAAAACACAGCAATTATTAATTAAATAATACCAAATAGGAACCCTACTTGTCAGCATCACTCTGAATATTTAAAAACGATACAATTATTTTTACAAAGCTAAATAATTATAATAACCTATTAATCAATCAATAATTATAAGCATTTTTTGGTTGATGGAGAAAACGATTGCTTGCCATTGAGTGTATATTTGCAATGTCATGACTCATTCATTTCAATTATCTTTGATTATTTCTAATTACAGCATAATTTCCAATAAAAAGCATTTCCTACAGTACATGGTTTTCGATTAAATTTTCATCGTAACAACAAACGTCATAGAATAACAATACGAAACTGAGAACTTCTCGAAATTAACTTTAGCATTAAAAAATGAATTAACCCTGAGAAATATTCACGGGAGTGTCCAAAGGTAACAACTAGCACTTGTTTGCCCTCATATTAGCCTATGCTTTAAACTTGAGGTTATATAATTTTAGGAGCTACATAAACACTCTATGATCTTTCATACTTTTTATACAAAATGTCTGGGGAAAAAACAACCCCTAAATACGACGCAATCAGAAATTAATACCAACATATTATCCGTTTTCTTCAGCCTCTCCTTATTTCACCAATGGCTCTCGTCTGACAGACGCGACACTTTAGCCAATCAGCTGCGAGAGTTTCTCTCTGCCCCGCCGCTATTGGTTGATCTCTGGAGACTCGGGGGCTGTTCCGATATTAATGACCGCTGGGCAGACAGCGGCATGTCAATGTGACAACCGAGCGAGCGGCTGCAGATGCGCCTCTGAACGCGGAGGAAGAAGGAGGTTGTCAGTGCGAGGGACTCTAAAAAGCTCCCAGACGGCTCTCACCTGGTGGACTTCGCCTCGTTCGTACGGCAAAATCTCAACGTTAGGAGCGCGAGCCGCCGCTGCTCCCCTGTCTGCGTTGGAAGAAGACCACGCGCGCTTATTTTCATTTGCGTGGCGCGAGCTTTCCGCTCTCTGGAGCACTGCGCTATAGATGAACGGAATACATGTCGCCTTATCGACCGGAATGACTTACGCTGAAACGGTAAGTTTGAACATTTTCCGACCCACTTGATGTATTTGGCTTCATAAATATTAATTTTAGTCGGTATTTACTGCATGAGCATCCACATTCAAGTTGAGAGAATATGCGTCAGAGTGATTCTTTCCCTGCAAAACGACCGTGAAGGAGCCGAAATGGAGGGAAATGGATAACAAGCACGTAGGTAGTTGAATAAATAGCCATGTCAACCCGGAGCACAGAATTCCTGTTGCTGATGTCGCGGTCGGAGAACAAACACATGTGCAACAGGAAATCTGTGCTCCAGCTTGGCATGCGTATTTTTTTGGACACAAGGCACGTCCTGGACGAATAGCCACAGGCAGTCTTGCATCTGGCTGTTCTCAATCTCCCTTAAATCACCCTGTTGCCGTCCAAGATGTTCTACAGCACCCCTATAGCACATGAATTTCAAATGCAGTCGCCTTGAGCATCCACTGTACAGTAAGTATCGTTAAATGAATGTATATCGCTTTGAATGGAGGCATTGTGATTCTGGATCCATTCGTGTGATCTGCATTCATTGCTTCAGCCTAATTTATACCGTCCACAGCAAAACACCTCCTATGCAGATGATGATTTTTTTTTTTTTACCCCAGCTGTTAATCACACAACCAGTGAATTTGTCCTCCCACATCTCTTTGTAGACGGAGGCGTTGAGGAATCGTTGCAGACTGGCATTGCACTTTCTAAGTCAGAGGTTGTGTTACGGATTGCAAATGGCATTTATGTGTTTGCATGCATGCATAATTTTAATGTTTGGGGTAGTGCACCAAATTCAATTATTTTTGTTACAATTATAAAACTATTAAAGTAGGATTATGCAAAAAAGAAAAAAAAATCGTATGTGATCCTCTACTAGCAAGTAAATGCCAATTAGATTACTGAGTTCCAGGGGCAAAAGTCACTGGGCATGAAAGGAAAATTTGGAAGGATTGGGCTTTCCCATAGAGGACCTTAGTGGAACCACCATGGCCTAGGACAGCCATAAACAGTTGTCTCTTGCTGATAGCAGGCCACTGATTCGTTACAAATGAAAATGTTGAGCAAAAATATTTTGCGACTAAAGGCACTCCAACCAGTTTGTGTCCTTGGAGTCTCTTTCATGCCAAACTCGCCAAACTCACACCTGAGTGGGCAATTCTTAATCACAGATGTAATCACATGGGCCACTTGATGACTGCACTAATTAACAGACAATAAGTAAAACCCTTGATACTAAGGATCTCTCAGACGCGGCACACTGGAGTGTTTAACTGATTTTAGTACCTCTTTGTATGACAAGGTGCTGGAAAATTGCTTTCTCTGATCGTTGCGTCATACCAAACAGTTTAAAGCACAAATGAATGGTGGATGTGCGGTTTGAAATCTAATTTATGCAAGGCTGCATTGTCAGTGCAAAGTGGTGTAGGCTTCGATACAAAACATCCCAACGTGAGTGCTGAAAAATAGCAAGTGTAGCTTTTCATTAGCTTAACACTTCATCAAACAAATGAAAGAGTGAACTGCTTTCATGTTCTGGCAGAGCATAATGCTAGCCACGCTAATATCATGGGTTCAATTCCCACTGAAAGCATTCCCTGATTGCACCGCGGGGTCACTTTGGACCATGCCTGTGCCAAATGCATTAATAAAAATGTAAATATAATATTAAAAAAACAGAAACTTGAACACACCTTTAGAGGGATATGTTTTTGTGCATAGTTGTATTGCCTAATGCAAAAAGGGCATGGTACACTTGCTTTTTAATGATTTCTCCCAAATCTCCATCTACTGAGAAGGTCATCACACTCCATGTTCTCTCACTGTTGCAAAAGCCTCAACTAGTTCTGTTTCAAAATATAGACTTTAATAAGAGAATATGATAGCAGCATATGCTATCTGTGTTTTCACGAGTAAACAGAGCAGAACCATCTGAGAAGCACTGCTGTGCTCTCCATCTGTTCTTAGATTAGACTGATACCTGTAGTAGAGGCATCCGGTGCAGTATAGAGCGCATACTGGGAGAACTGGGAACTCATTATGTCTAAACAGTCAAGCTAGAGATATTTAGAACACAATAAACCATTCACTGCTACACCGATAGATCGACTGACACTTGCTGTTGGGAACACGCTTTCAATCAATCAGGCCCAATTAGAGTGAAATGCTGTATTTGTACCCTGGGGAGATTTTATTGGTTTTCATAATTAGGTTCTTCATATATAGTGTAGTTTAGCCATGCAATTATTCTGCCCATTGTGCATGGTGTCTTTTCCTCAGGCTGGGTTGTGCATGTTAGAGCAAATAGCAATGTTTACAAGTCTTTGGATTCAAATTTTCTTATAGCATATTTAGAAACTAAAGGGCAAATTCTGGAAAACTCAAAGAGAACGTACAAATGGAGTTACAAAAATTGTAACAAAATGTACATCTGATCTAAAAATGATTTGTACTGGCATCTAAGGATTCAGCATTTTACAATACAAATACAAAGCACAAAGTGTTTTATAAATACAAACCACATTTGCAGCCAGAAAATCAATTTATCTAACAATATGAGTAATAGTACTTTCCACCAAAGACTAGCTTAGAAAGGGGTCAATAATAGGAATGAGATACTTTATTGATCCTTGATGGGTAATGTATGAACTACCTGAAAGTAGTTGGCCAGCTGG
The DNA here is from genome assembly GCF_018831695.1 of Puntigrus tetrazona. Taxonomy (NCBI): domain Eukaryota; kingdom Metazoa; phylum Chordata; class Actinopteri; order Cypriniformes; family Cyprinidae; genus Puntigrus; species Puntigrus tetrazona. The sequence goes on from NC_056702.1 coordinate 2,181,525, forward strand.
TTTGCAAATTTTGCAAGAATGTGCATTTAAGCTTTGAATAGCATGATTACTGTATTGTTACACGCCTTCACTTTCTTCCTCACAAATTTTGCCTAATGTTACATTTTTAAAAAAATATCATTGATGTTAATCATTTAAAATGTGACATCATTGTAATATTTAAACAAATTACAATTTGCCCTTCTACCTTGCAACTGTTTGTCTAGTGACTTGCCCTTGATTTTTGTCCTTAGATCTACAGTATTTAAGAGTTTAAAATCACTCTTACACTGCAAAGACAGTGTTGCATTGGGTGCGCGGTCCCGTGCACAGCTGAGAAAATAAACAAATAAAACAAGATGCACGCTGAGTGTCATGACAACAGCAAAAGTGGCTCTGATCTGGCATTTTTTTTTGCACAGAACCAAATCCTAAAACCTGTGCTTGTGTAGAACATCACCACTGTTCTCTTTCTGCCTTGCAAGCACTGACATTTCCTTCAGGAATTGCAGTTCAAGTTAATTTATATCAGCACAAAGTAGATTTTCTTAAAAGAGCGAATCAGCATCAAACAATCAGTTACAAAATACCAGAATTGTTCATGTACACTTGAATTCAATGAGGGAAACAAACGACACCAGTGGAAAAGCTGAAACCTGTGGGGTCCATCGGTTAATTTGGAACATTGATTCTGCATTAACCGTCGACTCGGTGCTGATTTTGCGAGCACATTGGAGCAGGTGCAAAAGGAAACGTTCCTTGAGCATTGCACCGGAAACTTCATTATGCACACACATTGCATAGCAAAGCCTGTTTAATGGACTCTTCCCTTACCTTGAAAATAGTGTAATGGCAAATCAATGAAGTACAGGGCAGGGGGAGGAGCAGCAAAACCGACTATGCCACCCACTGAGAGGCCTATACAAACTGGCTGGCACCTAGGTCCTTTGCGTCTTCTCCAGGCCTGAGAGAACAGATTACGCAGAGCATGTAAAGAAAGGAGGGGAGAAATGAGAGCTTAAGTGAAACACAAAGAGAAGAGGGAGCATGGGTGTAAGAGCAGGGGTGTCTTTCTGTAGACATTTGTATGAATGAGTGAGAAAAAAATCTCAAGACCATTTGAACAATATTCCCTCTGACTCATCTCTATAACACAGAGGACTATTTCTACATGAAGCAATTCCACCTCTGCCCTACGTTCTGTACATGCGATTTGTTTGACCGAAGTTTTAACTGGAAATGAAAGCCTACAGCTATACCTGGCACCATATATATTTCAAACACCCATGTAAGCTTGGTCAGGTATGTTACTCTTATATTCTATGCCTTCCTAGTTTTTTCACACTTGTAACAATTAACTTACAATTACCTGGAGATAATACAACAAGAACAGTTGCCCAAATTACAAGATGAACAGCCCTACAACAAAAATATAGGCTACATAAAGAAAGTGATAGTAGTATTCAGGAGCAGAAATGTAATAATTAGGTGTAAAACGACACAATAACTCTGTGTATGTATCTATCTATTGAGGCACTTAAATTCTGCATGCTCTCTGTTGCTGTTTGAGCACTTCAGTGTTTTCGGCAGCGGCTGAGAACGGAAAACAACATTAAAGTCCAGATTCAATGACTTTTTCATCTAAATGGTCTGAAATTGCATAAATGTGTAAACTGGCAAGGCAAAACACGTGCAAATGATAACTTTAACTGTATGATGGTTGAACTTAACAGTTAATCCGCGGACCACTGGTCTGTACAGATCATGGTTCATTTACAATCTGTTGCACCCCTACTTGCTGTAGGGAATAATAATAAAAATTAATCAAAATACATTACTGCATTTGCTCTTAGAAAAGTGTCCTCGATTTTCAGTAATGAATGTGTATCCCTGTTTAAAAACATCAAAAAATGTTATTATCCCCAGTGCAGTTTGCATTGAGTTGCTACAGATATTTTCCAATCTGCAAAGGCACTGACTTGGGATTTAAGAGAACCTCAAGATCAGTAATCAGTCCCCAGCCCACGATTTACAGCCCATCTCAAACAACTCAGCCCAAAGCAAACACAGGAGCCGGGCTGTCACCATTCAGCCTGAGTTACTTCCCAGGGTCAGTAGGGCTTCTGCCCACCGGACATATTTATTCAAACATGCCCCTATATTTTACAAGCCCAATCAAGATGATGCTAGCTCTGTGATATCAGGTCTGGCAAATAATGGCGGGGAATGATTCTCTGAGTCCTCTTCTCTCCAATTTCGTTGACTGACTCTGCAGTACATCAGGATGGTGATTAGAGGCATCCATCTTGAAATTCCATTTTCTCTGGTATTAGTTGCATTTCTCTCTGTCTCTGAAAGCATGGCACACTATGCAAGGTATTGCCACTTAAGCTTTAAGAGCCACAGTGTTGTTCCAAGTTCTAACGTTTGTATGTTCTCACCTACACTTAACTGGGTTAAGCCTAATTTCTTTCATTTGTCTTTGACTGGAGTTTTTAATGGGTATGCCATACCTTTATTGCTGTTGCAGAGTCAGTGGAGGTTAATACAGGTTTAGTTGTATTAGTGTGTCTCCTCTCCTGGGAGTGTTTTTTGTAGATACTCTAAGAGAAACAGCCTCCAGAACACAATCATGAGCCAGCCATTAGATTCAAAAAAAGACATCATTTACCATTGCAGAAACTAGGGCTCTTTTCTGGAGGATAGTGTATTGATTTTGTACCCTTAACATGACTAAAAACTTCTTTAATTTCTTCTTACTTCACAAAATGTATGCAATAATGTATGCCACTGACACACAGTTTTAGGTTCTTTTTAAAATGTTGCTAATTCATTACATGCTGAAATAATGTACAGAAGCCCAACAGTTGCAAATGATGCTGTTGACTATGGAAACCTAGATTTAACACACTCATAGCAGTGCCAAATTATTCATGCCCCATTGAACTACGCCTTTATTGTGCATTGTTAAATGGTCCCGTTCACGATGTGAAATCACTGAACAACTCTGCAACTCTGGCCCTGCATCAAAAGCATAACCTTGTTTAAAAGGGCAAGATGGAGAATGAGAAAAAAAAAAAAAGCAATCCTGCACAACAGAAAATAGAAAGAAGGATTAAACGTTTTGCATGTGGGCCACCAGAACAGTTTTTCTAAACACATCTTAAATTTTAAACATTTATTAAATATTACAAATTTTAATATGCTAAAACTTTATAGTTTTTTTTAAAATATAAATATCAATTTTAATATTGATTTAGAATTATTACAATTTAAAAGAAGATACTAGAAAGATTAGAAGAAAAAACAAATGCAGTTTCATTTATTGCGCATTAACGCTGTGCTGTCAACAGACAAGCATGCCTATGCACTGAATTAGTAGTGAAGCTGCACTACTAGAAAGAACATGCAGGTGCTGTAGGAGCAGTGCTCCATTTAACACGTCATGAAAATAGGCCATTCGTGTCAGTCAGGAAAACTAGATGCATTTTCCAGTATTTATGGCTGACACAGGTATTGTCAAGCAGCCATTTTCCAACCACCATGAGAGTAGCGGCATATCTATGAGGTGTAATAAACAACAAATTTAAAAGCATTCATTACCTGCTAGGCTTATTAACAATTTGACAGTTGTCATCTATGGACAATTCGGTGTAGTACCTAGCATCTCTGTTTACAACACAAGTGACAGAGAGACAACAAGATCAGGTGCAACATCCAGACTAAAAACCGAGATCAGCGGAAGGCCTCATACCATGTACTTCAAACAGATTATTTATCATATTCATCATAAAGAGCCCTGTATTGAAGCTTTTTCTGAGTGTTCTTGGATTAATGAAGAATCTTGTTGCCTTGGAAAATCACACATTTCGCCCCCTCAATTACTCAACCAAAAAACACACTCTCACCTCCACAGAGCCTTGAGGGATGAACTGAGTTTCTCTGTCTGTGAAGCTTACTGAAGACTTTCTGTAGTATCCTCACTTCCTCACCACCTTCCTTAGGCACTAAAGTTGAAAAGAGGGATGATGGTGTGATGGAACAGTCTCTTTCTTTCTGTCTGTCTTGCTTGTTTGCATTCTGGCTATGGCACTTTCCATAGTAACCCTGGTGATGTGGAGAGCTCTCAAAGAATTGCTATTTCTTTTTCTCAGTATTCTGTGTAGCACAACAAAGAGTTGCTTTTAACAGTGGAAAATTTGGAGTTTAAAAGTAAAGTTGAAACCTAATGTGGCATTTGCAATTAAAATATTCAGTCTTCAAGGCCATGATGTAAATTTCTTATAGTTTAGTTGTGTGTGAGAATGTTTTGTGTACATGGCTAGAACATTTCATCACAGCGAATTGCATCTGCGGATTCTACCCTCTTGAAAAATAAGCAGGAATATTAATGCCTACATGTCAAACACACAAAGCTTCATAATTCACACATTTTAGGGAAATTCAGCTTTAGAATCCCAAAATAATATCTAAGGTGAAGGACACCTGTATTCGTATGTCAAAGGCTTAGTGTGCAAGATACTGCTGAATAAAATGTCAGCAGGCATCAGAGTGCTTTAATGTGGCTTTTGTAAATGTCAGCATGCCTCTGTCTTGCCTTAGTGATGCCCTAGCATTTTTGCGGTAATTATATGCTAATATTTTTCATCTCTTTGTTCTTATTTTCTTCAGGTAGAAGTGGATTAGGCTGATGATGGCACCATCAATGAAATGAACGATCTTGCTTCTGCCTAGCTGAAACCACAGCTACCTGAGGTTTAATGGTGACCTTTTTACCTTTATCTGCCCAACTAGTAAAATTCCCTACACCACCTTCAATCTGAATTACGGGAGACTTGGCGACGGGACATTGCATCTGTTGACAGCACATCAGTCAGGGCCTAGGGAAGGCCCTCAAGTGAGGATTCAAGTGATCACCACAAATGGTTGATTATTTTTGAAGTGAAGTGCTTTTGCCACAAAATCTTTAAGGACCAACTACTTACTGGTGGGAACCGTGCCAATATGAAGGACATATCATTTGCGGATTATTTGCTAGTGGGTCTTGCAGTGACTACCTTGGTTCTTGCTGCAGAAGAGAGAGTCAGTTGTCCCAAACTTTGCGTATGTGAGATTAGACCCTGGTTTTCCCCTAGCTCTGTCTATATGGAGGCTCCCACTGTTGACTGTAATGACCTTGGACTTTTTGACCTGCCCATGAGATTGCCATCTGATACACAAGTTGTTTTACTGCAAACCAACAACATTGGTAAGATTGAGCACCCTGGATTGGATTACCTGCCAAACATCACTGAGATTGATCTCTCCCAAAACAACCTGTCATCAATAAGTGATGTCAATATTGGACACCTCCCTCAACTCTTATCCCTACACATGGAGGAAAACTGGATATGTGCCCTACCAGACAACAGCCTTTCTCAATTGGCCAACCTTCAGGAGCTCTATCTAAATCATAACCTCATCTCCTTCATTTCCCCTGAGGCTTTTCGTGGTCTTCAGAGCTTGCTGAGACTTCACCTCAATTCCAACCGGCTTCAAAGTATAAAAAGCGAATGGTTTGAGCCCTTACCGAATTTGGAAATTCTAATGATTGGGGAAAATCCTGTCCTCTCTATTCAGGATATGAACTTCAAGCCTCTGAGAAATCTACGCAGCCTGGTTCTTACTAGAATGAACCTATCACAGATACCAGATGATTCACTTCTGGGCCTTGACAATTTGGAGAGCATCTCATTTTATGATAATACATTCCCTAAGGTACCCCACGGAGCTCTCAGGCATCTGAAGAGCCTCAAGTTTTTGGATCTTAATAAGAACCCCATTGGGCGAATTCAAAGGGGTGACTTTGTGGACATGCTCCATCTTAAGGAGCTGGGCATTAACAGCATGCCCGAGTTGGTGTCCATTGATAGTTTTGCCCTCAACAACCTCCCAGAACTGACAAAAATCGAAGCCACCAACAACCCTAAACTTTCCTACATACATCCAAATGCTTTCTATAGGCTGCCGAGGCTGGAAACTCTAATGCTAAATGGCAATGCTTTAAGTGCCCTCCACAGGATCACAGTGGAGTCCCTCCCAAATCTCCGGGAGGTCAGCATGCACTCTAACCCCATCCGCTGTGACTGCGTTGTACGGTGGATGAATATGAACAAGACAAACATTCGCTTCATGGAGCCCGATTCTCTGTTCTGTGTGGAGCCTCCGGAGTATGAAGGTCAGCATGTGCGGCAGGTTCACTTCAGAGAGATGATGGAGATCTGTCTGCCTCTCATCTCTTCAGAAAGCCTCCCCACACAAATCAGTATGGAAAGTGGGAGATCTGTGTCTCTTCACTGCCGTGCCTTTGCTGAACCTGAGCCAGACATTTACTGGGTGACTCCGTCAGGGAGAAGGGTCATCCCAAATGCTGTTTCTACGAGATTCTACATGCACCCCGAAGGCACACTTGATATTTATGATATCACTGAGAGTGAGGCTGGATTGTACACATGTGTGGCACACAATCTTGTTGGGGCGGACCTGAAATCTGTCTCAGTGGAGGTAAATGGATACTTCCCACAACCTGTCAATGACTCACTGAATGTCAACATCGAGACTGTACAGACCAACTCTGTGTTGATATCCTGGAATGCCTCTCATGGTAGTCTGGCACCAAACATTAAGTGGTATACAATGCCCAAGGCAAACCATCCAACGGTGGCATTCACAGCTAGGGTACCATCTGATGTGGCTGTATATAATCTCACGCATCTCAGCCCTGCTACACAGTACAAAGTGTGTGTGGACATTCATAGTATCCATCATAAACACGACACGAGGTGTGTCAATGTCCTAACTAAAGGATTAGAACAAGCCGTAAAGGACTCAGAGAGGTGGGATATGGCGCTGATTGCTGCTTTTGCTGTGCTTTTCATTGTGATCTCAGTGGCTTGCTTTCTGATTTATGTCTTTATGAGGAACCGCTGCATTTATGGAGAACTGAAGCGATACCCTTCCAAAATGGCTCTGATGTCTGAGACCAGCCAGCAGTCTCCCTTTACAAGGCTCTGGATTTCTGGGAAAGGGATGCCAGCTGCTGTTGAGGTGAAAGCCACAGTCATAAATGTGTTGGACAATGCATTTTAAGCTGCACGTGCAGAGGACCACAAAAACTACAAGCAAATTGAAAAGGCAAGAGCGGAGAACTTGCTGTTCCAACTTGCCATTTATCTTTTTGCCTTGAAACAGACATCAAATTCAAATAGAAGGGATGTCTAAAAATCTATAACTAGCTATATAGCCCCTCATCACGAGCTGTCAGATGTGGCAAGTGGCGATGGAACAGTGGTAACTAGCGAGAGGTAGAGACTTGCTGCTAAAATATGCAGTGTGATATTTCTAGGCCATTCACTGAAAACAGATGATATTAAGACATCAGGAAGGTGTTGTTTCTCATACCTGACTGTTAAATGTGTAAAGAGTAGTGGAACAGTCCTTGTGGTCCCAAGCAATACCGTCTGTGCTGTACGACAACCACATAGGCGTGTTAGAGACCCGACTGTTTGTTGAGAAGGAAATCTAGTAGAATAGAAGATTACGGTGATTATGATGTGAACTTTTGATGAAATGTTGTTTTTCTATTTAAAAGCAGATCTGTCTTTTCATGCCTAAAATTGTTATATATTCTATCCAGAAATGTAACAGGTATCTTCTGTGCAGTAGCCAGTAAACAAGTGTGAATTACTTACAGTATGAAAGATACAACTTAAGTAACGAGACTACACATTTGCTGAATAAAACACAAATGTACATCTTAAGGAATCTATATACATAAATATATATTATATTTGATTATATTACTATCAGGACTGGATGTTGTTGAATGCAGACACTTTAAAAGCATCTCTCAGACATAAAATGCAGAAGGTTGATCATGACAGGGTAAGTGCCTACTCCTGAATCTTAGACCAGAAAAAAGAAAACAACAACAACACTTTTGAATGTTACTTCTAATGGTTTCCTGAGAGATCCCTGGAGAACAGAGCCATGATTCCAGCCTCACATGCAAATTTGTGCAAATACTATATGAGTATTTTTAGCATAAACATGGTTTAAAAGCATTGCGTCCTTGCTTTGAGTGTGAAAAAGCCATTTTTATATTGACTGTGCTGTCTGTTCTACCCTAAGCACATTAGTCAATGAGACCAATGTGCTTAAGGTAATGTAAAAATTAAATAAATGTCAGCGTTTTTTTTTCTTCTCATGTTGGAATCAGTATGTTTACTGATCAGAGTTCTGGGGAAAAAGCAAATGTGTCTTGAAGGAATAGTTCATCCATGTTGTTGTGTTTTTCCAAACCTATATGACTTTTTCTGCTGCAGAACACAAAAGAAGGTTAGCATAATCTCCAAGGTACTCTTATCTGTACAAAAATGAAAGTGAATAGGAATAGGCAACGTCGAGCCTACAGAAACAAATCACATGTGGCAGTGCAAATAAGCAAGAAACTCCACATACTACAAAAAAAGAAAGGACTATTTATAAATTGTTCTTAAAAAAAAAAAAAACAATTCTGCTAAACACGTCAAATGTGACTGAAACTACAGGGTCGGCAAATTACAGCATTTTCTGTTTTCTGGAGAACTATTCTTCCAGTGGCAAAAAGGGGGGACCGCCTAGTTCAAGTCAAAGACAACCGAATCAGCTGCAAAGAATCACATTGTATTTGCTCCATTTAAGATCCAGCACAGACTCACAACCCAAAAAATTACAAACATGATGAATGCTCGTCAGCCACTGACTGACACGGAGGATTTGTCAGACAGGCGTGCTCGTACATCAGCAAGGCTTTCAGCAGTGCAGACAGGCCTTTTAGAGGCCGGCTATCAGTCAAACACAAGGAGAGCTAAATTATAACTCAAACTCTTCGCTGGCACTGTTCAGGCAGGCTGAACTCCACAAGCCTTTGCCCTCCCTTTTCAGTCATATTGCAGGTTCAGGTGCCTCTGCAGCTAGAGACAAGGTCGCCATGTACCTGTACTGCATCAAAAGAAAAATGACTTGTAGCAGAAGTTTGACAAACTGGATGAGCCTGCAACAGATAGAAAGCATTGGTACAATGGTAAGTAAAAACTCAAACTAATAATGCAAGGTACAGTGGCAGCCATATTATACCTGTTTTAAACCTGATCCATCCTGAATAAATGGAATTAGCAAGACGTCACAAATGAATTCTTAAAGAGGACAAAACAAAATTAAATGCGATGGATCCTCAAATATATTTCCAAGAACCTCACACAGATAAAAGAACTCCAAGGCCATATACCACAATATTACAACTCTGTCTGCATTTTATACTATTTCCAGATGAATAACTTTTATTAAGAAAGGAGTAAGAGAGGTTTTAAAAGCTTTAGGGGCCTAACAGCGATATCTTCTCTCTTTCACTAAACAGATTTTTGTTGAACAAGCTACCTACACTGTCTAAGACAAATTTAATTCCATAAAGCCTGAAAACATGTTTAATATTGCAGGAAAATTCCTAACAACTGTCTTTTTTGCTCACTAAGGATAAATTAAACGTCCCATAGTCCTGTTTGTTTACGAGCCAAACCCAGCTGGACATCTGAGTTATTGCCCTATTAAAAATTACATATTTGTACTTGGGCCTTTCCTGCTACAGGCCACCGCTGCAATAAAACGCAAAATGACAACAATCATTTATATTTCTTTCACAAGCACCCAGAGATTTGGATAATTATAGCACTTATAATCTCTGTGAGCTCACCCTGATGTGATCTGGCCTGCAAAATGTGGCTGTGCCACAACCCCCATTAAAATAAATATAAAACAATGTGCGAGTGGTTCTAATTAGTTTTCTGTAATCATGCAGGTGAAAAATGAAGATGTCAACAAAATTATACTACACTGTCTATACTAAAATCTTGTACTTAGAGTAAAATAAAAACTTTAAGACCTAAATTCAGTTTAGATCTTCTTTTTGCCTTGAAAGGCAATCTTGCATTTAATCAGGCAGTACTAAATTTTGAGTGGTGACCACACTGAATTCTTTTCCTAAAGAGACGAAATGTCAAGACGGATATGTTTCGTGCTCATCAGAGCCCCACAGCCCCCAGATGCATTTGTCATGAGGCTAACAAAATGTTTTACAGATAAGCAAACATCAAAAACACAATAGTTCTCTGGATACCATGTAAAATGCTAACAAATACAATCTGAATATTTTCAAATGCCATTTACCTGTTCATTTATTTTGTCAAGCTTTCAAGTTTCACCTCAATGACATTTATAATACCAAAAACAGTCGGTCCTGTTATGGCTCATTAACAGTTCTCTGTTTCTAAGACCTCGGAGTGAAAATGAGGACAACATCAGCTTCCTTAGGGAGCCTTTTAGCCAGTTGGCACTCAGATTCCAGCATGGATCATTGCTTTCCTGATCATTGATCAATTGCTTTGCCTTTTAGCCCGTGTCTTTGTGAAAAAGAATTTGACCGAGGCAGCTGAGAAGCCCAATCAATGGATGGGCTAATGAGCTATTCACACTCGTGTCTGCACACAAAGAGATGGACAATAAAAGATTTCTCATATGTCTAGCTGGACAGAAAAAAAGGTCACGACCAGTGTTAGAAATTAAATTCTTTATTAAGGAATGATATTGCCCCCCATTGAATTGATTTTCAGGGACAATTTTTACTTTTATGAGGGCAAATTTTAAAATGAAAATAGCGTGCCAGACATTTATCCCAACTTACTTACAGAATACTTACAGAATTAATTGAAATGTCACTGCAGTGTCTAAAAATGTAAACCAGATAGGCCTGTATAATATCCCTCTTATTATAGTGTGTGTTTGTCACTTCCAAGTTATGGCAGCTTCTACATTCTTTTCATAAGCAGCAAATACTTGGAGTAAACACAAGTAAATGAAGACGGCCCAATTTAGCCCAATACTGTCTAGGATTACATAATGGTAACGGCACATTAAGGAACACTGTAGATGGGGCCCTTGTGATTTTAAAATGTATACACTGCAAATATCCACAGTATTCCATTTTTCAAGCTGACGATACACAGAGCAGCTTTTAAGGCAGCGTTGCCAGGCAACACCAATGAAAATGGCCACCAGTGTAAAACAATTTTGCCAATACTGAGCCTTTTACCATTAATGCCTGATGCTGAACTTGTTGCGTGTGACCAGAAGCATTCAAAGTACTGACCCCTGATTCAAAGGACAAACCACTGAGGTCAATAAAACCTGTATACAGCTGGCTATTAAATCCAATACTGCAGTCTTTGCTCATTGAGAATTTGAGCCAATCAGGTTGTAAATGCAATGTGACTAACTGCTTTGAAGCTGCAGGAAAATGCATCCGGATGGCACCACAAGAACAAGTATTTCTAGCAGCCAGGGCTCAGTGACCCACACAGACCCATATGAGACCCATGAGAGATATCTTTCTCAGGGGGAAAAAAGCTCTTCATTTAAACTCACTGGTGGAGAATGTATGAACATACTGCATAAAAAAAAATATACATTGGATAAAAACACCAGTCCCAACAGCACTTCCTAGAAAGGTTGCATGAAAAAACTGAAACATAAATATAGAAACTAATCAAAAAGACAAAAGTACATATCAAAATGATTAAAACTAAAAGTCATATGTTCTCATATTGACAAACCCAATACCTTTTCCTTGTTTTACAGTAGTAATGTCTGTTTTATATGTTTAACACAGCAAAACCAAAGCCCTTTTGCTACACCCTGAGAGACACATATCCCTGTCTGGGAATTGCTGAATTACATTATAACCTGGTTATCAGAGACAAAGAACAAATCAAGTGTTAAGAGTTTGTGATCCATAAAATTACTATAGTGGTATGAAATCCTCACAGTCTGTGAAAACCACAATATCGATGGTCATGATAAAGTCACGTTAAATGTAGAAATTGAAAGTAGAAGCCACAGCTTTTGTAACTATTTTGAGAAACCTTAATCTATTTGGGGTTTTTTATGTATGTAGTAATGATGGTTTTTTGCCGTTTCCATTAAATCAGAAAGATACAGTAAGGATATTATTAAAATATTCCATATGATATCCTTACTATTTTTCTGGGTCTTAAACGTGGTAGTTGCATTGCAGGGTCAGAAAGCTCTCAGATTTAATCAAAAATATCTTAATTTACGTTCCAAAGATGAACAAGGGTCTTACGGGTTTGGAACGACATGAGGGTGGGTAATAAAGGACAGACATTTTTATTTTTGGGTGAACCATCACTATAATACACTAAAGCAAGGTGTGACAGCGTCACAGCTGCCTTTCATTTCCATCTCTAAAACTTTAAAGCTTGTGCATTGAGACCTTATGCATTCCATATAGCCCTGCTCCTTGTGACACACCAGAAGATTAAAAATGCCATATTCCCTCAGTTCATTACACGCTTCCTTGAGAACTACAATAACAATTGCCTGCACTGCAGAAAAAAAAGTATTTGATGTTCATTATCCTTTCTGTTGATTTCTCCCTTACTCTTCTTCCCTCTCTCGCTGCCTTTCAAGCTGCTTCCATTCATCCCAGATAAAAATGAATCCCCCAAATTATAGCAGATCACTGCAAAAAATGTACTGCAATTTCACATTGATGGTAATTGCATTCAACATTAATTATCTATTTAGATTATTTTGCAATTCTGATGAGGCATGCTGGTAGTTAGCAGCTCTATCTGGTGACAGTCTGTGCCACGTGCTGATCTACGATTGCGGAATGATCAGTCGGTTTCATCAAGTTAATCTACGAGACACCTGAAATTCATGCACAGACGATTCTGAAATTCTTAAAGCGCCTATTCGTCATAATTTTTTGATCTTCCAAAACAGCCCCATTAGGTGAAATAACCAGTACCTCGAGATTCAGGATTCACAGTCGTTTGCCAATCTCAATTACATTGAGGGAGAGGCCCGTTGTCTACCAGGCACTTCGCCTCTGGAAGAACATTGGTGTTAACGAGACCTGTCCAACTTTCTCTGAAGTCTTTCAGGCCATTAGTGAGAGCCAAAGCGAGCCCCGGTTCATCACACATGGATCCTGGTGCTTAAGCCAGTGCCATCATTAACATCAGACCTGAGCTGACCGCTTTCTAGCCTTTGCAGGAGCATGTTAATATATGCCATCTCACAGTTAGCCACAAAGATGGAAGAAGTGTCTCCAACCCAACCTTCAGCGTGGGTTAACTGGATAGAAGTGAGACGTGCTGGGCAACTGGAGTGCGTGTGAGTGTATCCATGCAGCTAATGAGAGGAATCAATCAGGAACACGGCCGTCTCTAAAGCCAAAGCCTCCCACTCCGGGGAGACACTGTCAGCAGCTGCTGTTCTCGGATCTGCCTTGTTCGAACCGACTGCTACAGAAACAAAAGACATCGCCACGGGGTTATTTTTCAAAATGAGCGCAAACCACATTATATCTCAACATCCGCCAAAAGAGATACATCATATCGACGCGTTCTCTGAAACAATCTCTTTGTCACGTACTGGTACAGCTCCACGTCTTATAAAACACCCCATTTTAAAAGTACATGGCCTACTTTTTCTACTTTTCTACTCAGACATATTCTGTGATGCTGATGCAATAACTAGCATCAGATCTATGACTTGCCACCAGAGTTCAAGTCACAAAGACGCACATGCTTTGAATACCACGACACAGCAGTAAGCCCCAAGCCAATGGAGCGCTGATGGACTTCAAAACCAATCCCAGTGATCTGGAGTGATGTCACAAGACACTGTGCTTTCTCAGCAGAACAAAGCCAGCGCCGTATTTATGTGGCCCTTTATGTGAGCCATGCAGAAATACTGATGGCCGCGAGTGGAAATTAGCTCCGTCGTCAGAACAGAAGGCTGCCAACGACAGGAAAAGTTTACAAAAGCACATCAAGCAAGCAAACAAAATCCAGAAATAGACAATGACAAAATAACAATTCATTTTAAGTCAGACTTGAAATAAATCGGATTTGTTCGTGAGCACTGAAAGAAATGAAAAATATTCCTGAAAACCCTTACAAAATGCACTGTAGTGGTACAATGGTGCAGCAATGAAATCAATATCATGGTACTTTGATAAATCCCTTTCAGAGAAAAGTATAAAAAATATCACTGTACTCCTAAATACTTCCAAGAGCAACATAATGTTACCATGTCGAGAAATCAGGGTGTCATCATTTGGAACTGTCTCAAGTAGCTGCTTAAGTAGTGCTTGAAAAGGATGTTTGTTACTGAGTACTTCAGCAAAAAAAAAACATGATACTATCATAGTGCTTGTAAAAACATGCAACAAAGATTTAAACAAGTCTTGTTTAGCTAAATCTTAGAAAATGAAATGACCATTTATTCGACAGGCCTATGAAGCATTTCACATCTACAAATCAGAATCAACTACCTTTTGAGTGGAAAACAGCAGAGGAATGCAAACCGCAAACAATAGCGTTTGATCAGGCAGTACACATGGGAACTTTGACTGGCCATCAGATTCAATCATCTTCAGCTATTGCAGACATTTTCATTTGCACACTTCAGTTGACAGCATAAAATACCTTTTCTTGTTTTCCCTGCTCCATGCGGTAGTAATACCGTCTTCATCGTAATCTAAATGGCAAACACAGACATGACTGACTCTGCCTTTCTGACAGTACATGTGTGTAGGCATACAAACTGATTCCTTCTGAATTCCCACTCATGGACCTGCGTACCTTTTATTTGTATCATGACAAAGCAACACTGATTTCCCCAACGCTGTTCCGTGGGATAAAACATGCTCTTTTATAAAGATTCAAGAGAATGAAAGATTAAACAAATTAGGATGATGAGGACGCAGACTTTCCTCTCTGCACACAGTGACCTTGCTTACTTAATGATGCTTCGCAAAAGCCAAATGAACTTGAGTGTAAACCTATTACAGCTCTAACCTTAGACCCTTCGTGAGGCTGTGATAATCCTCCCAGTGCACCGAACATGAGGATTTTGAAAGAATATCAACCCTGTCCTGCAGCAATGGCAGCTAATCAATCGAAATCTTATTTCAAACAAGCACTACATTATTTTTCTTCCCTAAGGGAATTATTCGTTGAGGCTAGCCGTTAGCAAAACAACCCGACGCTGCTGCTTTGTACCTAAACAGAACTGAACAAGGTAGTGAGGGTATTCAGAATTGAATTGAGCTATATTTCATGCAATATGTCATGCTAAATTAGCCCTGTAATCAATAGCCATGCTAGATAATTATACATCCCGGCATGGACCATGTAAGTAATTTAGCGACCCATTACTTAATTCAGTGCAAAAATAACTCAATATCTAGATCCTAGAGCATGCATCTTGTGGAGAATAGCTGTATTTTTGCAATAACCATGAAAACATTGAAAGATGCCTTTTGAAAAGCTATGCTAATGCTGATGATCCCTATCTGCCATCAGCTTAGATGAATCCTGACCTCTACCAACAGCGTATCACACCCTAAACAAGTGAAGCGACAATTCTCCATTTCGCTGTTGATTGGCTGCAATGATGGGCATCTCAGTGGGCCAATCGAACAGTGCCAGAACCAGGGCAGTCCAGCACTGGCAGATGGACAAATGAGTGGTCAGGTGCCTTCAGTAGGCTCTTTGAGTGATGATGATGATGAGCCTGTGTTTGGCAGGTCACTCGCACAGATGGTGAGAGCCTCGCCTTCCCGCTGCTTCCCAGTCGGCTTTACTTTTTCATTCGACGCCTGACATCAGTATCATGTCTAAGCGAATCGGCTGTTCATGCGGAAGAAGTCGTCAAAGTAGCTTAGAGAAACAATGCTTGTACACACCTGCTCCCCACGGAGAGAGAGCTAAGTTTAGGCAGGAACAGTGATGTAGCAAACTTCTTACCTAACAAAACATGCAAAAACACGGCATATCTTACCAGCTTGCAACATGTCGCACAGCATGTCCTCTAAAAGAAACAGAATGTTCATTTTAAAATTCACTTATTGACTACGTGCTGGAAACAGCGACAGCATTCACTTATACACACATAAACGACCTCTTTATTCCCTTCTTTCCTAAACTGGAGTTCAAGTCGACAGATGACTAAATGACATTATTCTCTGCTGAATAGATGCTCCATCTTGCTCGCATAATGACAGAGGAGCGCGGTCATTGTGCGCATCTTTGGTATGCATCAAATACAGTTCTGTGGGAATGGAGCTGGCTATGACTGGAATAGCAAATGACCTTTGTTGTATTGATTCTGGCGTGGGCTACACAAGGCTGTCAGGCCATCTCAGAAGCACTAGGGCCCTTTAGGAGACCGAATGAAACCGTGAGCCGCTAACTGAACACTCTGCACCCTAGAGTTTTGTTGGGAACAGCTTTTAAAGGTGCAATAAAGACTTTTATGCACATTTTTACTGCATCAATTAAGCTTACGGCCCCTGCCCAATGCTCTATATTGGCATGTTAAACAGAATTATAAATTTATCCTCCACTATGCAAATGTTGAACCTTCAGTTGATGGTCTCCGGGAAACAGATGACATCAGTTATTATTTAAAGTTTGGGAAAAGTTCATCTGTGAAATCAAAAGAGAAAACTGATGAATATTAATATTTAGCTTTCTGGAGCTGATTTTTAATATTGGTACAGAAAGACTCTGTAAGCAGGATTTCCAAGGTCGAATATTTAAAAATCATTGAAACTTTTTTAATACATAGGTACAAAATCTACTAAAATGACTGTAAAAAAACAACTTAAAATTGTTGTAGAGTTATCCCACATGGTAGGAAAACATGGACAAAATGTGTGAAAAAACTAGTGTGAGATTTCTAAAGACACTGTGAAGCCATGCTGGTCATGGCATATTTGGGCAAAACCGAAAACGTAATGTACACAAATTTAAACACAGATTCTTCTAGCCCTGCTAGATTCATTTCACGCATTTGCACATTTCCAAAATGTCAGAGCCCAATTTGTGATGCAAGGCAAGTACATAATGTAAATTATCTTCTATGGTTCGTTTCTGTTCAGTCTCTGTTGAAAAGCTAAGCAAATGTTTGAAGATAATTTGCTGAGCAAGTTAGGTCTCATAAACACATTTACAGCTAGCTACCAAATAACAACACATCTGGTTTAATGGCACAGACATTAAAAGGTAACTATCACCCCCTTGAGTACAATCAAATCAATGCTTTGCGCAAAATGAAAGCCTGTGGTTTCATTTAACAGAAGATAACAAAAGTAGAGGTCCTGATTAAAACCTCTTAAAAAAGTGGAAGCAGTGCTTGGAGCTGATGACTTGTTTTGGTAGATCTCAAAGTGAACCATAGATAGAAAATAAATTAGAAGAATGTGCTTCTATGGAAATGTGCTTCTATTACCAAACTTTAAAACCACACTTGGATCAAAAAGAATGGGAAACACAGAGAAAGTAGCAAATTAAACCTCCGTCTCAACGCAGCCGCCTTCCATCGTGAATATATCGATATTTTGACCGACAGCGCAGAAGACTAGCTCAAAGCTTTAAACACCCCCTCCATTTTCAGTTCAGTCAACACTTCCAACAAATCCAATAAGGTTCAACCCATTTATACGCAAGCAGTCCTACAAATCAATGTGGTTTGGGATACAGCATGAGCGTGGAGAAACCCTACAAGGATCAATAGCACAATAACACACCTGGAAAGAACCCAGGAGTGACACAAAAGAAACATCTGAACTCCAGCTTGTTTATGCCGTCCAAAGAGATCAGCTGTCAAAAACCTGTGCGCCGATTACAAAGAAAAACTTCAGGGAACAACGAGGAACAAACGGCACACGTGAAGGCAATGGTAAACACATCATCTACTTGAAAGACAAAAAGGGCGCACGTCAGTCCTGGGTGTAGCGGTTTATTTACATCCCTGCAAACACAAAACACAATAATTCAAGGTGGACTCTTCACAGCTTGCATGCATGAATTATTTGCGATTCATAAATTAAAGATTTGCGTCTTTGTCGCTCCTCGTCTTGGCCAAGGTCCCGGTATTATTCAACAGAGAGGTGTTGAAGAAACAGTGGGTGTGTGTCGGGATATTGTTTGGGCGCACGCGTGACAGAAAACAGCAGGTAAGCGCAAATGAAACAGTTTGATAAAAACACAAACATGTCTCGGCATGACCTAATAATTCAAAGAGAAATGCAACGGAACCCATCCTTTGAAATTCGAAAGTAAACCCATCTGAAATTCTTTTTCTTCTGCTCTCTGAGCGTAAAAGTTTCGGAGGCAAAAAAATCACTTATTTATGAATGCAAATATATTTTTTGGGGGTGCCCTGTGCTGGGCGTGCAATTCGCTCGTGTTTGTTCATAATCTTCTTTACTTCTGTACAAGCAAGCTGCCGCAACAAAGCGAACCGTATTGATCTTCCTGCTTTCTTTTCAATCCCTCGCTCCCACGAGCCTTCAAAAGAGTGCATGTTGTTCCATGCGGTGCTAATGAATGGGGTACACCTGCGAGTTCCTCTGTCCCAAGTCTCTCCGTGCCCCGCGTGTTTCTTCGGGCTGAGAATGTCTCGTTGTCTCGCGCTTATCTTCCCCAGGCACTCGCCGTCACGTAGGGACCAACATTTCATCTGTCTTCTCACCCTGGCAACGCGACCAAGCGCGTCAACAACCAAGACCTTGAGTCTCTAACGGTCCCTTTCTCTTATACTCATCTTGTTATTCTTTATCGTCACTTACAGACGATACAGATGGTGAAGTTTGGCCTTCGGAGATATCAGAAACATAGTTACGTCAAACTGAGAGGGTTTACCTCCCTTAAGCGCTAGCCAGATACAACTTTCATTACTTCTCTCTTTTCATCATGTGAGACTATATGGTAATGGCTAAAGAAGCTGATCAAAGGCAAAACCTATCAAAAACCATTTATTTCTGTTCACAGAAACTCATCATATTCACGGCACATTATACGAAGGCAAAAGATCCATGTGTTTTACAGCCAGTCACGTCGTTCAAAAGCCTAAAGCAAAATGGCCGCCACACAGTTTCATATCTCAGAATCAATCCGACAGCAATGTCTGAGTAACGCTGCTCTCAGTCGAAGTACAAGCACATCATCCAGGTCTGATTTGGCCCTGAGGCGATGCAAGACGATCTGCCTTCCACATCAGAACGAAACGCATTTAGTTTTTCATCTCCATTCATCTGTATGCAGAAACACGTGGTCAGCGCACATTGGTATTATTCATTGAGTCAAGCTAAAAATCAAGCCAATTCCACTTGTATCAGGCCCTTTTATTTAAACACGTGCACAGATTCGTGTAGAAATTTCAATTCCAGCGGGAGTCAGAAGTCAACATTTAATCAGTATAGAAGCTGGACGGACTGCATTTATTAATATTCAAATTCACAATGCTGTTAATCCACTGACGCATCTGGTAAATACATCGCTGTAACTGCACACATCTAACAACCTGTCGTTCAAACATACAAACTGTTATCTGTGCAGGATGCATCCTCGGCTTTCTGAAAAACACAACACTACTCAAGCAATTGTGAACAGAGAAATTAAACCAACAAGGAAATAGCTATTGATCCATATTCTCTGAAACACTGCCATATTATGCTCATGATATGTAGCCTTCGGTTGTCAATATTGCATTCATGTGGAGATAATATATGCGGCTGTTAAAATTCAGCAGTGTGTTCAATGTATATGCATGAAAGCTGAACCCTGTCGAGCAGTTCAGCCTCTTAACAAAACTAATGTGAAACAGAAAAGACACTAAGGAAGAAAGAGCCAAATCTGCATTATTATACGCTGCCAGCAGCCACTGCTGAGCTCTGTCTGGGTTATAAGCAGATCTCCCAGTCAATTACGGGTGATACAGAATGACAGAACCACATTTCTCCATATGGCTGTCATGGCATGACTGTACACATCGCCCCTCTCTCGCACTCTTATTTACATTAGCATGTGTTTACCTCGAGTGAGTCCCGCAAAGAAATGACAGGGTCATCGTTTTCATGACAATTAAACAAATTGTTACAGCTGAAATAATATTAAATATACTGTGAATTAAATACTGTAGTACAAACAAACAGTATCCAGTATGACAAACACTACCATGGTATATACTTAGAATTCAGCTTGGTCTCATGAAAATGCATAAAAATAGTATGCCAATTAAAAAATGTGCATGCATCTACATCAACTTCATTGCATATCTATACCACAAGTTTTCTTTCTTTTTTTTGCATGTACAATCATAATGAATTAAACAATTTAAATAATATAATTGCAAAATTGAAAATCTCTCTCTCTCCATATATATATATATGCACATAATTGTTTTTATACTTGAAAGATAGATTGTTGTAAAATAATGTGACAATGCAAAAACTAAATACTAAAATTTATGTGTTTTAATACACAAAATTAATTGTTGAGAAATATATAATTCTTGACTGTTGATTCTTGATCCTTGACTCAAATATTCAATAATTCTTGACTCTTGAAATTCACCCTTACGGAAATAATTTTATATATACATCTATTTAAAATCCTAGTTCAGCTCTGTGTTTATTTTATTTTATTTTTTATGTAACCATATGTAAATTCATCAACGCCTACATTTGATCTAAATCCATGACTGATGTGCATGAAAGCTTCCTATGAGGCAGCGAGGGAGAGATGACACAGATACTCTAGAGCGGGTCACAGGGGCCGACGAAGCTCAGCTGTGGGAAGCGCCGGGCTCATGTGAAGACTCTGGTATAATGGAGAGCCATTCAGATCAAAGGTGACAGGACTCAGCCGTAAGAGTGGAGGGGGGCTGTATAGCCGTCCTCAAAATAAAGCACTTCCTCTGAGTAACGAGAGGTCAGATCTGTCCGAATACTGAGCTGAACACATGCAATCACAAACAAGCTTAAACATTCAGGTGAACGCAGGTTAGAGGTTATATCGTTGCTTTATTTTCATCAAATTCAATCTTTAGGACTAAGCTAAATGATTTTAACCATTAAAATGTTGTTTAGTTATTTATCTTATCTGTATACTACTGTTGACATTTAAGCTCTCAATGAACAATAAAACATTTTTGGCACCGTAACCCTTCTATTGCTCATGAATATTAATTAGGCAACATCAGTGAAGATTACATATCAATGCTAGTGCGAGCTAATTAATATTTATGAAGTTCAGTATTTGCCATAGAGGGATGTCACTTCTTTCCACTTAAAAACATCCAGCAGTGTTGACTGTATATATGCAGTATGTTTGCCATGGCAATAACATCAGCAACATCAACATGCCATTTGTGATGTCATTAAGCAAAGGGAATGGAAAAATGAAAATTTTACCTTTAATGTAACGTCCAATGCTTCACACACTGAACTTGCAGGTACATCTCCAAACACCTAAAAAAATAAATCATTTGAAGTAAAAATCAGATTTCATGTATCTATTTATTTTCGTCCAGACTACAAAAAAAAAAATAGAATAAAAAATGAAAAAAAACGATGCGTGTAATACCCTAATTCTAATCACGCAAAAAAAGAGATTTGCAATACATGTGAGTGGAAAGGAACCAGCTATTTTTTTCATTTCACTTCCACACTCATTTATCTGAACAAACTGTGCCACGTGCGTAGTGTAGTGAATGCATTAAAGTCTAAGGAGTCTCATTACACTTTAAGACTGCTTACAGGTCACATTCAGCTCATGCCTCTAAGTCAGGCGCCTGAATGCCTGTCCTCCACGTTTGTATTAGAAATTACCACATTATGCAATTTTATGCTCCATAATCAACTCCTGAGGGAGGGTTTTTATTCGATGGGATTGGCTTCTTTTTCTTTCCCAATACTTCCCTCTTTTTTCCCCTCTTCACCGTCCTGCCGTGGATGTGGATGAAACTACGGGAGAGATCTGTAGTAATTTGATTCTGTCCAGTTTTGATCACTGATTGCTGAGAGATTTTACCATCCTTTCTTTCTTTTTGTCAGATACTGAGTCTTTCTGCCAGGAGACTTTCATTTCTCAGAAAATAATTTCACAGTTGTCTCACAAATCAAAGGGCCTCTTCTATCCATTCGGGGAAATCACTCTCAGAAGACAGACGATTTTACATCTTCCTGTTCCTAGATTGGAAAATAAAACCTTGTGAGATTGGTAACATCACTGGACATCTTGGATCTAGACTGAAATCTAACCGTTGGTTGCAGTTTATTGCAGACAAACAAAATTTCTGCAATGCTTTTTTTGGTGTTATAACAATTACAACGTGACATCAAAACTGATAATGCTTTTAAATAACATCCTTGATTAAATGCAATAGCAAAACTATCACTGGAATTTGTACGTTTGATTAATTTCTGTGAAACTGTTCGAACTGCCTGTTTCAAATGAAACAATACTCTGATTTTACACTTCCTTAGTGTCATCCTTAGTCATTTTAAAAAGCTAAATAATGACCCTTAATAAGGCACATCGTTTGGAGAATGGAAATAAATAAATACATAATAATACAGACAATTATTCTTATTGTTATTAATAAAAAACAGCATTTTTAATAATAAAATGACAGCATTTTCTTAGCTACATGGTCCAGTCCTAGCACCATTATGTTTCTCAGCAGATGATAACTGAGCTAAACCAGGTTTCAAAAGAGTCCTAGCATAAACAATCCCGAGGCTGAACAAAACGCACAGCGTCTAAACCGATCACACCCTTGAACATTTCAATTCATTCATCTCCCATACAAAGCAAATTGCGCTGAATGAATAATGTAAAGCATGTGTAACTCCCGGCGCAGGTAACACGTACGGGCAAAGCCTTGTGTCCTGCCAGCCTGAATTATCGTCATGTGGGTCATTGTTCTCTGATGAATCTTGCGCTGTTGTCAGAGTAAAGAAGAGATCCACGCTTGGACGCGTATGTGTGTGTGTGAATATTTGATGTGAGGTTGATCTCAGGATGGGGCCGACTGGTTTGTATGCCGCTGCCGGGGCAGAGCTTCTTTGCTCATTTGGGTGGGGTGAGGGGGGTGGCGAAATGCTGGCAAAATCGCCTAATGAGGCATGAAGACAGGGCGGACTCCTGCAGAGCAATTACCCATCCCCAGGTAGAAACAGCTGCAAGCTGACTTAATGGAGTTGGTGATCCAGTGCCTGAATTATGATGACAGAGTGATTACCATAGCTGTGCCGGGCCGCTGTCCACTTTAGGGGCCTTAGGATTCTGGGGTGGAGGGGGAGTAGAAAGGAAAGTAAAAAGTAAACATAAATGATACCTGCTGCTTCCCTGAGGTGTGTTCGCTTTTGCCAGTTAAAGGACTAAATATGCTGCATTTGTGCTTTGGCCAAAGAGTAGCGGGTAGTGGACATCCTTTACGCCTCGTGGGGTGCTTGATGAGTTACGGTTGAACAGATGCTGTTTAGAACGATTTTAGCCTGTCTTCCATCTCAGGCCCTGTGATTATATGATTTCTTGACGTTTGCTGAAAACAACAGCAAGATAATTATCATTATTGGTTATTTTGCACTTAATCCTGTCATCACTCGTCATTAAACAACTTGTCGATAACAAACTAATGACCATAATACTTAAACAAGTTGGTTGGATGGATGGACGGATGGATGGATAGATAGACAGACAAATTTCTATTTAGTATAATTCCTTGATGAATGCTAGGTTGAAAAGGACAACGCTTTACTTTAAGCCTTTATGTATAATGCATCATAAAGGTTTTTAAAAAGGTATAATGCATTATAATTAATCATAATGTGTGTTGCAATACGTTATATGTCATCGTAAATAATTATAACAGAATTGAAAATGAATTAAAATTACAATTATTCATGAGATTGTACAATGCATTGTGAGGTGCATTACAATGCATAATTAATGCAGTAAAGCTACTTTTATAATGCATCATGCATAAAGGCTGTAAGTTAAGTGTTCCTAAACAATTTAATGCATCCTTATGGAATCAAAGTATAGTAACACTTAACACTAGTTTAGGTGCTGGGTAAAGTTAAGGAATTTAGAATATGGCCATGCATTAATATGTGCTTATAATAAACACTAAATATTCCAGTTAACATGCATGTTGTCAAGTAACTAGTCAATAATGAATAGTGCCTAATCTAAAGTGCTTCTAAAAGTTTGTTTTAAACAATATTATTGACTCCAAACTTTTGAACAGCAGTGTATGTACAATCTGCACTAATAGCTGAAGTGTTACATGTTTAAACCCCACGGGATTTGGTGCAATCTATGAACTACCGCTAATTTATCCTTTAGCTCACTTTTCCATGGGGGCTGACCTTGTAATCTCCTTCTGCAATGCTTTGTGGCAACTGTCGTATGAAAGTTGCAAAAGCGATTTCCCCCAGGCCTAGTCCAGTCCAGAGAAAGCAGCAACCGCTGGACTAGTCAGGACCATGTGCTCTAGTGCATTTGTAAAAGCATTTGACCTTCCACTGCCCCGTACTTGTAAAACTGCCAACCTTCATTTAGCATCAGACTAACCCTCCAAAGCCAACCTACACGAGTCACATTCAGAAACATTAAAACAAAGCCGTCTCTACATCGGAGTTGAGTATCAAGTGGCACCAATGTCTAAAACGCGTTTGACAGCCATCAATACCATTACTCTTCTGTTTTTACCTGATACTCTCAAAGAAATAAAACACTTCACATTTAGACTTTCGCTGTTCTGAAATCTATATGCAATATCATATATGCCGGTATCCCAATAAATGTGCATAGGAGAAATCAATACCATCACACCTCCTCCACTGGAGGAGAGATATATTCCCCCACTTACAGGGTTGATAGGTTACTCAAATGAGCAAAGAAAAATACAAGGCCTTAGAGTGAAAGGCTTCTACCAAATACAGGCTTAAAAATAGCATGAAAATGAAGAAGTGGAATCCCAGAGCGTTTTCACACTGCCCGCATTCTTCACCAAACTCCCGCAGACTCGAAAATCTAAATCACCACGCAGAGAACCAGCTGGGAGAGCAAGTTTCTATTTCCGAACTCCGCAGAGGCGCCGAGGCGGAGGTAGAGTCCGCTCACGCTTGCATGGACGGCAAGATCTCTGTGTCGCACTGACCAGTTAGGCCTTCCTGATAGGATTTTAAAGCTCTTAGTGCACTGTTATGATAAAATGGATCAAATCCTGTTTAAGAAAATAGGTCAGAGATCTGCTTTTGCGAACTGTAATAACTGTGGGGCAGGTGGGAAAATTGGCAATGCTGAATAAATCATATCTCGCAGGTATACGCGGGTCCCGCGGGGAGAAATCAGCCTCGGGTATCCTGAAGATTTGAGCGCTTGGCGAGGCTTCAAATAAGATTTCCGACCTAAAGCTTCACCTCTATGCCGCAAATGGTCCTTGGAGGTTGATTCGGAGCGCGAGTGAGATGCATGACCTCCGAAACCTCGCTCTTTAAATCAAAGGCGCTAACGTGAACGTGGCGCCGTGTGGGGAGGTGCGTTAATTACAGTGTTAATGCAAAGAACACTAGAAAGGGGTGGGTGGTATAAAGGAGGCGATAACTCTGGATATAAAGCTGTCATCGGCACTGTAAAGGTTGACCGTGTGTCCTTGGAGCCCACAGCAAGTGTTTGTGTGAGAGAAAAGACTCTTGTGTTGCCCCACGGGAGGTTGAAGGGTAAAAGAAAGCTTCTCAGATCACAGCGCTAGAAGAGATCTGCACTGCCAGGAATGGAGGTTAAATAGATTTACGGAGGAAATTGCTCTGAGATTCAGATTTGGGGTCCCAATCATATTACTTCAACAACTCAGGGTCATATATCTTTTTAGACGAATCCATATGTAGGTAAACAAACGTAGACTGCCTAACGCACGCAATATCTCATGCAATAAAAGAAATATACATCTTTCATCTTCCCTGCTCTGAAGATTGCGGTTAAAACAGAAAGCTGCGTGAGAAAATAGGCTTTGCTAATCCTCCCTGGGAGCGTAGGGCTGTTTGCCACAGATTGCATTCTCGGCACAACGCACAAGGGCATCATTGGAGGGCCCTAAGGAGACACTGAACGGGCTTCAAAAACATCTGATAACGACAGTGAATCCAGCCAATCAATCGACTGATGTGCTGCGGTCGTGGGTCAGAGCCAGTGCCGAGGGCTCGCACGTATGCACATGCTTATGACAGCAAAAAACAGCAGCTTACTCTACTCTACAAAAGACAACTCCAAACAGCTTCGAGGGAAGACCTGACTGATAACAAATGAGAAGAAATTAGCATACGATGCATAACATCCACAAGAGCACCCACAGTGGCAAAGAAAACTAGACGAACCCATATGGTGCCCTTTCTGAATCATCAAATGTTTCATAGTGTTTTCTATTTATAGTCTAGAAATGTTAAAGGAATACGCCACCAATAAAAACAACCAAGAAAAAGAAATAAATAATTCAGGCAGTTATATAAAGCTGGAAATGGTTAGTAGGCTAAACCATTGATAAAAAAAGTCCCCTCATTATGCAAGTTTGGATCCTGAAGTTATTCTCATCATTATTAAAATATATTTATACATAAGTAAATATTAAATAGAAATATAAAATAGAGTTCTCAAAATTACTGTTTACGCAAGTGATATATTTTAACAGTTTGACAGCATTAAAAATATTTTACGCAGATTAAAAATATTAATCGAATTGACAACACAGTTTGTGAGTATATATATATATATATATATATATATATATATATATATATATATATATATATATATATATATATATATATATATATATATAGTAGTAAAATGTGCTTATAGCACAAAGAAAATGCTATTATAATAGATTTTTTTTTTTTACATTTATGAAATGCATTATTTCGTTTGATTTTGGGGTGAAAAATGACTAATGTCTTCAAATGATTCTCCTAGTACTGTAGCAAATTGGGATCACACAGAGCTGTGACCTTTATCTTCTCGTAGGCCCCGCTAGTAACCTCACAATTAGCCAATCCAGCTCAACCCCACACTGTCATTTGGACGACTGTGTCTTCAATGAAAACATTATCCACCGAGACACTACAGGCAATTTTCAACTTCCTCGATCTGAGCGGCTATTCATGAGGACAGGGAATGTTGAAGCAGGAGAAGAAAAAAAAAAAAAAAAAAAAAAAAGTGTGTCAGGCTTCATTAAAAGACACCAGGACATCAAATGGAGGAAAACCTCTCCTGAGCTGTGCTAAATTTGCAAAAGCTCTAGCTTCCTGTAGAGTTTCTACTCTCCACCGCACATAGCGTAGACGACAGAATTCCTCATTCAAACAGGCCACGGAGGAGAAATAAAAGAGACCTCATTCCACAAATCAGAAACGGTTTGAAAAGTCATCTGAGATGAGCGTCGCGAGACAAGCTCGAGGAGAAAAACGAACTGTCCCCTTTTTTTACAATATGAATTGATGTTACTACTGAGACTGAAAACGGGAAAGGCAGCTGATTTGTTCCTTAAAAGCAATCTGAGCAAAAGCCAGCATGAACAAAACCCACACGACAGGTTTGATGGGTAACGTTAACGGCCATGCAGACAGGACGGACAGCTCTCCGTTTCGCATCCACTAAGATCAACTAAGCTGCCAACTCCAGTCAGTGAGGGACAAAACTGCTAAAATGAACTACAAACATCAGAAGGAGAGGTGTGAGGGAGGACACAGCAATGGAGAGACAGAGAGAGAAGAGAACAAGTATAAAAGAATGTCAGGGGAGTTAGAATAATAATTAGGTATTGGTTACTAATTTGGTTACTAACACCTATTCAGAACAGCCTAACACCTGCCTAGAGTGATATAACAACACCCTGATCATCCTAACAACCGCTAATAACATCCTAACAACATCCAGATCCCCCCGTCAACTGCTCAGAACCTCCTAACAACGTCCAGATAACACTAAAAACCATTTAAAACATCCTAACAACATTCAGATCATCCTACAAACTGCTCAGAACCTCCTAACAGCATCCAGATAACACTAAAAACATCCTAACAACACCCATATCACCATAACAACCACTCATAAAATCCTAACAACAGTTCTTAACATCATAAGATAACCCAGATCACAATGACAACTGCACATAACACCCTAAGAACAGCTCAGAATATCAACCTAACAACCATTCAGAACATTCTATCAACACCCAGATCACCCTCACAACTGATCAGAACCTCCTAACAACGTCCAGATAACACTAACAACCACTTAAAACATCCCAACAAAACCCAGATCATCCTATCAACCGCTCAGAACCTCCTAACAGCATTCAGAACACCCTAACAACTGCTCAGAAGATCCTAACAACACCCAGAACATGGCACCAAGACTTTTCGATCACCTTCGTAACCATAACTTTGAGCAACCACCCAGATCTAGATCACGCCATGACTGAAAATGAGAGTTGTTTTGTTTTAAATTATTTCTTTTATCTATTCTAAAGACACAAAGACGCTTCAGTGTTTATCTCAAAAAGCAGATAATTAATAACAAATATTTTTTAATTAAACTAAAATACAAAAAAGAAAGGCCTTGCAGCAACAGATTTGTTTTTGTGTAATTAGCAATAAAAATCCACTTGAATCAGTTAATTAGCCTTTGAGTGTTTATTGCTACAAGCCCGCTGTACTTCATAATGATTGGCTAAATCTGCTAAATTAATTAAACAGTTCTAATAAAATCAATGTTGCATCGCAGGTCATTAAATAGCACGATGCCAAACGATTCAACCAAAAGATGCAAAAGCTTATGAGAGGACAGAGAGTAAACAAAAGACTAGTTCATCTCTTTGACACATTAACTTACCGCTAAAACCACAGGCTCGCAGAACTGCCACATTCTCAACCCAAACCAAAGCTGATTTACCACATGATTGTTTCTACAGGCCACGCATAAGTGAAGATGTCAACATTCAACCACATCTGATTCAATTTAAAAACGATCAATAAAAAGGAAATGGCATAGATGGAAAATAAAAGCATGGAATATAAGTCTGGTAGCAGCAATGACAGAGCAATAAAAAACGTTGTGGATCCATTATTGCTTCCTATGAAACTTTAGCAAGTTTGCCAGCACTCCATTATTAGCTTATTCACCAATTCTACAATGTTTCAGCATCATCTCACAATCACAGTCTATTCATTATTTGCACCGGGATGCTTTAAACGCATCAATAACGCAATCAGAAGCGCAGCTGAGAAGCGTTTGATTCAGTGTCCTTTATTCACCTCTTCCAATTAAAAATCACAGGACAAGACGAGCTCGGGCCCACGGTCTCTAGCCAATCAGATGTGATTTTGTATAGATGGACAAACAATGCTGATGTCACAAAGCATTATTAGCTCAATTGCTCTGATTGCTTTCTCTGGCTGCTGAACACCGGCAGCTATCGAGCGCTCAGTTACAGTCTGATCAAGTCAACACACTCGCTCACACACTCCACTTCCACCGTCACTAAAAAGGTTACTATAAGGTGCAATTTATTGAGCTGTTTTAACAAATAACGGTATAGTAAACAAGCAGCAGTGTAGCAGGAATACGGTTGATTCGTTTCAGTAAATTAATTAGAAATAACGATACATCGATTCACTTGACACTGTACAGTAAAATATAAAAGTGCTGGGCAATCACATTCAAAATAAAAGTTTTGTTTACATATATATATATATGTGTGTGTGTGTGTGTGTACTGTGTATATTTATTATGTATATATAAATATGCACACACGCAGGTATATATTTAAAACATATGTTATGTTTATATATTAGATAATATGTTTATATATAATATAAATTAATGCAAATATATACATGCAATTACATGTAAATATTGTCTTATTATATACAGTATGTGTTTGTCTTTATATATACATAACAAATATATACACACACACACATTATTTGCACAATTTTTTTAAATATTGCGAAATATGACATGAACTGAAATCGCTCTATTTTACTTGCAGTTCTGCTTCTTTCTGCACTTCTCTTTCTTTCTGGTAAGAAGAAAAATATAATTCACATTATTCATCAAAGTCATTTTTTCATAAGATGGCACCAATTAGCTACTGTTATGAACAGAGAGAGACAGCAAGATAATAAAAGACACAAAGGGTCCGACTGACTCAACCACTCCAAACTGACAACACCCAGATCTTTTGATAGTCTCCCTGATGATTTCCAGCTGTGTAGAATCAACAATCAATTAATGGCACAGCGACTTGTTTGCTCGTGTTATCGGGCCGGTTAGCAGACATAAATTAGGCTTATTTCTGGGCATGACACTGGCAAGGCAGCTGGTTTTGCGCTCGAGGTCAGGCTGGTGAATAAAACAGCCTCATTAGGGAACACCTGCGATTAGAGCCGCAAGCTACTAATGTGCACAAGGTTTTTGCATTTTGAAAAGAGCTGGCCGACATTAACAGACACAGAACCAAACCCACACTTAGATCGGCGTTAGCTACGCGCCTTGACTTGCTAATCTGCCGCTTAATTAGCCAGCGTAGCCTGCAGCGGTGGGCAACCCTGGCATAACACATTTCCCTGACCGTCGGCCCTCAGGCTTTGAGCTGAAACACACGGGCACAGTTCAGGAAACATCGCCCGATCCTGAAAACACTACTTTCAGGTAAACGCATGGAAATCATAATGCATTCGAATGAAGAGAAAGTTCAAAAGAACAG